>NC_134895.1:14479039-14506539 GCF_041734735.1 Babylonia areolata
GTAGTAGTAGCAACACACACACACACACATACACACACACACACACACACACAACACACACACACACACACACACACACACACACACACACACACACACACACACACACTTGCAAGAGTCAGCATGAACAACAACAAAAACAACATCAGAAAACCCCACAGCAGCAGCACACTCACGCTGGACCACTTGGAGATAAGCAGCTCAATGATCTTGGAGCTGTTGTTGATGCCCAGCTTTCTCTGGACATCCGCAATGAAGTACTTGTCCACCACATCACAGATCTCGATGGTCGCTCGGCGATCCTTCAGGCTTCGTCTCTCAGTCTCTGCGTCATCATGATCATCATTATCGTTATGATCGTCATCATGATCGCCTATCGTCATTATGATCGTCATTAACATAGTCGTTATCATGAGCGCCATAATCATTATTATCATGATTGTCATGACTGACATCATCATCCTGATCGCCATCATCATTATGATGATCATGATCACAATCATCATTATTGCCATCATCATCATCATATTGATCATCATCATGATCGCCATCATCATCATGATCATTACCATGACTGTCATCATGATCGCCATCATCATCATGATAATCAGTTTCAGTTTCTCGAGGAGGCATCACTGCGTTCGGAAGGATCCATATATGTTACACCACATCAGCTAGAAAACTGGTTGGAAAAAAAACACACACCCCAAGAACAATAACAACATTAAACAACGTTTTTTCTTTCTTTCACTTCCAGCTCTTTACCCTCACCAGGGGGTGAATCAGAATCTTCCGGACTTTCCAGACCGTCGTCCACCTCTCCGAAGCCCTCGCTGTCGGCGTCCTGCCAGGTGACCAGCACCTTCATGTCGTCATCGTCACCCGGGGTGCCCATGGACCGGTCGTGGGGCAGCACGCTGTGGATCTGGTAGTCACGGGTTGGGGTGCTGACCGACCCCACCTGAAGGCACAGCATGGACTGTACGCCATCTGCTTTCCAGTGGTGGAGGTGGAGGTGGTGTATATTTACGTGTGTATTTTACGTATAATTGTGTTTTGTATTTGTATTTCTTTTTATCACAACAGATTTCTCTGTGTGAAATTCGGGCTGCTCTCCCCCAGGGAGAGCGCGTCGCTACACTACAGCGCCACCCCCCCCCCCCCCCCTTTTTTTTTTTTTTTTTTCCTGCGTGCAGTTTGATTTGTTTTTCCTATCGAAGTGGATTTTTCTACAGAATTTTTCCAGGAACAACCCTTTTGTTGCCGTGGGTTCTTTTACGTGCGCTAAGTGCATCCTGCACACGGGACCTCGGTTTATCGTCTCATCCGAATGACCAGCGTCCAGACCACCACTCAAGGTCTAGTGGAGGGGGAGAAAATATCAGCGGCCGAGCCGCGATTCGAACCAGCGCGCTCAGATTCTCTCGCTTCCTAGGCGGACGTGTTACCTCTAGGCCATCACTCCACTATACACACACACATACGTGTATACGTATATACGTATACACGTGTATATACGTGTATACGTATACACATACGTGTGTATGTATGTAACAATAATAATATATATATGTATTGTTTGAACACCTGTCTTGTCATTCCCAACCACACTTGCTTCACCAACCACTGCATTTTCACTCTCTGCTCCTGACCTGACAGAGACAACCCAGATCACCAGCTGTATATTCAGTCATTTTCGGGGGTGAGGCAAGGTGGATGCATGCCGAGTATGTTCTTGTTTCCATAACCCATTGAATGCCGACATTGATTACGAGATCTTTAATGTGCGTATTTGATCATCTGCTTGCGTATACACATAAAGGGGGTTCAGGCACTAGCAGGTCTGTACATCTGTTGACCTGGGGGATCGAAAAAATCTCCACCCTTTACCTACCAGGTGTCATGACTGGGATTCGAACCGGGACCCTCAGATTGAAAATCTATGCTCAAATCCCTCAGCCGTTGGACCCGTCCCAAAGTTACAGTTTTAGCTGATCAGTCGAAGAGGCTTCACTGTGTTCAGACAAATACATAATTATACGCTACACCACATCTGCCAGGCAGATGCCTGACCAGCAGCATAACCCAACGCGCTTAGTCAGGCATTGAGAAAAAAAAAAAGAAGAAAAAAAGAGGGTGAATAAATAATAGATAAATACATAAAAAAAACAACCAAACTACTACTACTGATAATAATACGTATAAGGCGCAAAAACTTGATGAAGTCAACTATAAGCGTACATAAATAAATAGATAATATTTTTAAAAAAGTAGTAGTAGTAGTAATAGTAGTAGTAATGATAATAATAATAATAATAATAATAAATAAATAAATAAAAAAATAAATAAAAAAGACAACAATGATGATAAATAAGCAAATAAATGTAAAACATAGAGACACACATTCACACATACACCCACATATGCATAACAGATATGCACCAAACATGCAGTTTCACAGATATGAAAGCACAGTCAAATACACATAAACGTACATGAGCCCCCCCCCCCCCCCACACACACACACATTACCCTGCACCTCCTCTACCTCCCTCCTCCACACACTCATTTCTAGGCTACGTATCGCAGCTTCCACGGCACACACACACACACACACACACACACACACACACACACACACACACACACAGATGAACACTTACTTGTACAAGCACACACACATACGCCCATATCCTCATAGCTTCATTTTGAACTCTTTCTAATTTTAGGAGGTTGCTTTGAGATGGTGTTGTTAGCCCAAGTCCGTAGTCGATCGAACACCACTGAAGTTACTCAGCAGCATGGCAGGGTCTCCTCTGGTGTGTGGCCTACTGGCGACCTAACATCGATGGTTCCATGTGGACTGCCGACGCTGGGACTAGGACAGATGAACCCGGGTGTGGCCGTGTAGGGGGGGGGGACTCAGAATGAATGGCATGGGAGTAATGCCATTGAAACGGTGCAGATGATGGGGCAGCAAAACAACAACAACAACAATAAAACAACACAAATCAAAAGAACTTGTGACGGGCGCAACAGCCGAATGGTTAAAGCGTTGGACTTTCAATCTGAGGGTCCCGGGTTCGAATCTCGGCAATGGCACCTGTTAGGTAAAAGGTGGAGATTTTTCCCATCTCCCAGGTCAACATATGTGCAGACCTGCTAGTGCCTGAACCCCCTTCATGTGTATACGCAGGCAGAAGATCAAATACGCACGTTAAAGATCCTGTAATCCATGTCAGCGTTAAGTGGGTTATGGAAACAAGAACATACCCAGCACTCACATCCCTGATAACGGAGTATGGCTGTCTACATGGCGGGGTAAAAATGGTCATACACGTAAAAGTCAAATGTGAAAGTTGCAGCCCACAAACGAAGAAGAGGAAGAAGACGAGAAACGAATTTGAAACTGTTTGCTCACCACTTCGCCCCCGCACAGGGACAGACTGGCAAACCCTTCCTGGTTTTCCAACTCTCCGCTGAAGAAACAGTCGGCGGGGTCCATGTCAATCTTCTTCCTCTCTCCGTCCTCCGTCAGCTCCGTGAACTTGGCCCCGGAGAAATCAATGGAGCGCCTCTGCACCGACATGCGCAGCTGCTCGCCAGAGGAGAGCCGCAGGGAGAAGGTTCGATCCTCCGCGTCGGCGTCTGACGCATGTGCCTGGATGTCACGCTTCGTTTGTCTGAAATTTGAAAAAAAAAAAAAAAAAAAAAAAAAAAAAAAAAAAAAATCACATGTTGCTTATGGCCAAGCCGATCTGCACCATCTGGGATGGAAACGCCATCAGTATCAAGAATGTGAAAAAAACAACAACAACAACAACAAAAACAAACCTTTTTCACCGCCATAGTCGACTTTAGTAGACCAGACAACGCACCGCCATAGTCGACTTTAGCTGACCAGACAGTGCACCGCCATAGTCGACTTTAGTTGACCAGACAACGCACCGCCATAGTCGACTTTAGTAGACCAGACAACGCACCGCCATAGTCGACTTTAGTTGACCAGACAACGCACCGCCATAGTCGACTTTAGTTGACCAGACAGTGCACCGCCATAGTCGACTGTAGTAGACCAGACAATGCACCGCCATAGTCGACTTTAGTAGACCAGACAACGCACCGCCATAGTCGACTTTAGTAGACCAGACAACGCACCTCCATAGTCGACTTTAGTAGACCAGACAACGCACCTCCATAGTCGACTTTAGTTGACCAGACAACGCACCTCCATAGTCGACTTTAGTTGACCAGATAACGCACCGCCATTGTCGACTTTAGTAGACCAGACAACGCACCTCCATAGTCGACTTTAGTTGACCAGACAACGCACCGCCATAGTCGACTTTAGTTGACCAGACAGTGCACCGCCATAGTCGACTTTAGTTGACCAGACAGTGCACCGCCATAGTCGACTTTAGTTGACCAGACAGTGCACCGCCATAGTCGACTTTAGTTGACCAGACAACGCACCGCCATAGTCGACTTTAGTAGACCAGACAACGCACCGCCATAGTCGACTGTAGTAGACCAGACAACGCACCGCCATATAATAGGCGACTTCAGTCAACATCAAGGGTCATGTTAACAAGACCATTTTTCACACTGTAACAAAGCTTGACAGCTGCAGCCAGTTTTCCCACCAACAGAACAATGACTAACCTTTGCCCCCCTGACCCACTTTGAAGTGAACACGTCCACAAGTATGTTGTTTTGATGTGAATTGAAGCTTGTGACTAAGCGCATTGTATCTGAAGTACTTGGCGCTGCGGGGTGTTTTTTTTTCACACAGAAACTTGGCGGTGAAAGAGTTAAGCACAAGTTCAGTCGTGTTCATGCATAGACATTCCCAGGACATACATCTGATCGAATCCTGCTCACGGCGCCTGATGGGTGAAGGGTGGAGATTTTTTCTGATCTCCCAGATCAATCTATGTGCAGACCTGCTTGTGCCTGAATCGCCTGTCCTGTGTATATGCATTCAGAACATCAAATGCGAACGTTAATGATCCAGTAATCCATGTCAGCGTTGAGTGGGTTATGGAAACAAGAACATAGCTGGCATGCAGCTCCCCAGAAAACGGAGTATGACTGCATACATTGCAGGGGTAAAAACTGTCATACAAGCAAACACCAATCGTGCACACAAGTAAACAAGGGTCGCAGTCCACAGACGAAGCAGAAGCAGCAGAGTACTACTTCTTCTTCTTCATTCGTGGGCTGCAACTCCCACGTTCACTCGTATGTACACGAGTGAGCTTTTACGTGTATGACCGTTTTTACCCCGCCATGAAGGCAGCCATACTCCGCTTTCGGTCAGAGTACGAAAAGTAGTTCTTGCACGTCAAACTCGTGCCACACTGATTTTCTTTTTTCTTTTTTTTAACCTTGATTCAGCAGTCAAATGGTAAAAAAAAAAAAAAAAAAAAAAAGAAGAAGAAAGAAGAATATTCAAGTGACAGACCTTGTTTCTTTGTTGGTGATGGGGTCTACGGCATGCACGGTGGCAATGTCATAGCCATCAGTCTCCTCTGAAACATTCAGGAACACATGAACACATTGGGTTTGTTCTCTCTCTCTCTCTCTCTCTCTCTCTTCCTCTATTTTCTACACTTATTCTGTCACACACACACACACACACACACACACACACACACACACACACACACACACACACACGTGCTTGCACACACACACACACACACACACACACACGTGCTTGCATACACACATGCATGCAAGCACACACACACACACATGCATGCATGCAAGCGCGCGCGCGCCCACACACACACACACACACAGGTATAGACAAAAAATATATGGCTCTCCTCCCACCTTCCCATCTACAACATTCTTTTGTCTCATTTCTACTTCGTTTCTTAACCATAACATGTAGTATACACATTCAATTCCCCTCCATTTCTTTTCTTTCGGTTTGTGTTAAAGAACAGATGCTTTATTTAAAAAAAAAAAAAAAAAAAAAAAGGCTGTCAAACTTGCGTGCGACATGCAACACTCAAAAACCTGTGGTCATTGTTTGTCAGGGCATCACATATTTTATTACCTGAACGAACGATTCGATCGAAGTGTTCATTCAACTCGACCTGAAAAAAACAACAAACAAAACGATTTCATATTTTTAAAAAAAATTTTATAATTATTTAACGAGCAGGATAAGAATGAAGATAAATAACTAAGTAGACAGGTGACCTAGCGGTGGGGAGTACTGGCAATGACAGCATGAGTTTATGTGACGAGTTTTGGATTGGTGAAGTAGAGGTTGTGAGGTGGCACCGTGGCTGAATTGCTCAGGTATTGCACTTCTGATCCACTCAAGGCCTGATTGAGCGTGTTGCGTAACGCTGCTGGTCATGCATCAGTTTGGCAGATGTGGCATAGCGTATATGGATTTGTCCGAATGCAGTGACGCCTTCCTGAGTAACTGAACTGAACTGATCCAGTGTTCGCCAGTGACGTGGGTTCAAGGCCCCGGTTCAACACGGTGTTGCGTCTTTTGGGGAAGACACTTCACTCGGGTTTTTTCTTCACTCCACCCCGGGTGTGACTGGGTTCCTGACTTTGGTTGGGGAAGGATAAAATGGTGGAGGGAAAAGACTGGGCACCAGCTTCTGAGCCGTGGAAACAGTGAATATGAACTCACTGCTCCATAAAAGGCAACCTAAATAGCGGCAGACTTAAATGTATCATTTTTAAATTTCTTTAACTCTCTCCATACGAACGGCGAAAGAGACGACGTTAACAGCGTTTCACCCCAATTACCATGATCAAAATATTGCAAGAGGAAGGCTCTTATACTGAAGAGGTGAATGCTGACAAAGAATACCACAATTCTTACGACGGAAGCTAAAGGTTGGGTCATTCAGACACCCACCGGACATCCGAGGGGTCTGTGTAGAGGAGAAGAGAGGACTGGCCGTACTGAGTGAGTTAACTCTTTGATTGATGAACCTTGATGAAATGAGATCAGCGTCATGTAAGTTTCAATTTTTTGTCGATTCATCAATGGTGTCGCTGATCCTGATGAACAAAAGCAACGCAATCTTAAGAAGAATAAGTCCAGATAAAGAAATGATGAGTGACATCCTGACCTATAACCTCTGTCTGACCTCAGTCAGGTGACAGCCCTTCACTGACATCCTGACCAGTAACCTCTGACTGACCTCAGTCAGGTGACAGCCCTTCGTTGATAAGTATGTACAGCAGCATCAAGGGGTTAATTAAACAGCCTGTTTTATTTGCCAGTTCAACTTAATCAGACTTAGCCATCAGCATGCACATATACAACTGTGTTTAAAAGAAAATTTGACAGGCGCAATAGCCAAATGATTAAAGCGTTGGACTTTCAATCTGAGGGTACCGCGTTTGAATCTCGGTAACGGCGCCTGGTGGGTAAAGGGTGGAGATTTTTCCCATCTCCCAGGTCAACATATGTGCTGACCTGCTAAAGCCTGAATCCCCTTCATGCGTATACGCAAGCAGATGATCAAATACGCACGTTAAAGATCCTGTAATCACATGTCAGCGATCGGTGGGTTATGGAAACAAGAACATACCCAGCATGTACACCCCTGAAAACGGAGCATGGCTGCCTACACGGCGGGGTAAAAATGGTCATACACACAAAAGCCCACGTGCACATACGAGTGAACGTGGGAGTTGCAGCCCACGAACGTAGAAGAAGAAGAAATAAAAAATCAACAGACTGTCTAGTGCTGATACCGATGGTTGTATTGGCAAGCACTCTCGATTAACAAGGAACACTAATATCAAGACTGTTTGTTAGGGTTTGGACCTTGGCTGATAAATTCACATCACTCTGTTTTTGATTTCATTATAAAAGCTAAAATGGAGAGCCACAGAGGTGATGGAGAAGGTGAAACAGGAAAGGGTTGCAGTGACAGGAGAGCATCAACTGAAGCAACAAAGTTTAACTCTTTCCATACGAACGTCGAAAGAGACGACGTTAACAGCGTTTCACCCCAATTACCATCATCAAAGTATTGCAAGCGGAAGGCTCTTATGCTGAAGACGTGAAGAGAGGACTGGCCGTACTGAGTGAGTTAAAACAAACAAATAAACCAAAAAGGTTTGTAATTATGGTAATTGTTGAGAATTATAATGACAATGCTGGACAGTTATAAGATCTGTTAAAAAAAAAAGAAAAGAAAAAAAGTCAAACCATTAGCAGTGTATGCGTTTGACGCAGACATCTGAAAGTAGTTATCTGTGATGTGTATTACACACAATATAAATCATTCAGGCTCAACACTCAGCTTATACCAGAGACTGACATAAGCTTATATTTGGGCCAACAGCAAATGGAGAGATGTATGATCAATTGTTTTTCCACTGCAGTGGGGATTCATTGACAACTTTGTCTTTTGTGAAGCACTATGACTCTCCATCTAGGAGGCAAAATTGCACTGGCTCATAGTGCTGCAGCCTTGGAGGCTAGTTGGCCTTCGAGGACCTTCCCAACACTAACTATCCAAAAGCCCTCTTGGCCGAGAGAGTGGAGATGTAACTGGGGCAAGTTACTTCCCACTATAATCAAATTATAGCCCAGATAGTTGGGGCAGCTTTAGCCTCCACTGCTGTTCTGATGGTCATTGTCAGACATGACTGACTGTCATACAAATGATGTTGGAGCTCACCGATGATGCCAGGACTGCCAACAGACAGAACACGCTGATCTTTGCCAGAAAGGTCATCGTGACACGGGGGCTTGGTGAGGACTGTCACTGAAAGGAAAAACAGAAAATGAATGAATGAATGAATGAATGAATGAATGAATGAACAACTTTCTTTTTCTCTGGAGTCCATGAACAATGATGTGAATAAACATGAGAAATATCAAATGAAAAAAAAATATCAAAGATGAGAAGAAGAAAACACACACACACACACACACACACACACACACACACACACACACACACACACACACACACAGAACTTTTTTTTTTAAACAAAGTACAAATTTGCTTACTTTCACTTGCAATATTATATCAGCATGTTCGTATAAACAAGAGAGAGAGAGAGAGAGAGAGAGAGAGAGAGAGTGAGTGAGAAGGGGGGCACGATTCATCAAAAGTGACTGGCTATTTAAAGGAGTGCATGCAAATACCGATTTGACAAGTCTGAGTTCTGCATTGAGTAGCTCTGCCTGCAGGCATATCAGCTGATGTGACCCAGTGTGTATCTTTTTTTTTTTTTTTTATCCTGTCCTATCATCTGCACCGTTTTAAGTGGCATTACTCCTTCGCCGCTCATTCCATGTCCCCAACATACAGCCACATCCAGGTTCGTTGGTCACAGTCCCAGCACTGGCAGTCCATGGAGAACAATTGATGTTAAGTCTGTCAAGAAGCCACACATCAGAGGAGATCCTGCACTGCTGCTGAATCATTTCAGTGGTGTTCAATAGTGCCCGTTCTGATTCAAAGTACTAAGGACACCACCCCTTCTGACAACAATAATCGCTTTGTTGTGGAGCCAGACAGAGTGAGCATCCCCACTCCTCCACCCCCAACTCACACTTTCAGAGTGAGACTGCCGCCACATCCCCGAAAACAACAATATCCCGCGAATCCGCTGACACCAAAAACCTTGACAAGACTCACTTCAAACATGGACGTGGAGGGGGATCGATACAGAGGTCATTATAAGAGTTGGGTGCATAGATCTATTGAGTTTGAAGTGTCACATTATAACAACAACAATAACAACGTCCCTGCATAGAATAGAAAGTCATATCAACAGGATCCTCCTCTCTGGTTCAACCCAAAATATCTCCTGACTAAAAAAAGATATATTAATTAACTGTCTAGATCAGCTCTCTCAACAGAGGAAACCCCCAAGAGAAGTCTGTCTGTCCCAAGCACAAAAAGGAAAGTAAAAGAACACCAAAAAATAACAATCCACAGTAAGAGTGGTGGCAGGGAAACTTACCATACAGTAGACAAGTGTCAGCTGCCAGTCTCACAAACCCTTGTATTTATACTACCAAACACGCACACTTAAAAACAAAATATAATAAAAACTGACCTTAAAAATCCTTATCATCATCTCATTATTTCCAAGATAAGGGGCGGGGGAAAAGAGGACATACAAGGTATTGGTGATGGTCACAGCAGCAGCAAACAAAGAAGACAAGATGCTGACATAAAAATACAGTATATATACAGTATATACTCTGGTGAACAAACTTTAATTGTAAAAAAATTCAACATGAATTTAGAAATCCATCACCCTCACTGAAGTCTGACTGCTGAAGTTTTCTCGGTTTCAGAATGCAATCTAAGTTACTGGAACCAGGTCAGTGATTCTCTTGTACTACAGGTAACCATGTAACCCATTACAACCTGCCACATATGGGGAGTAAACCCATAAAGAAAATCTGATCCAGAGAGAGTTGTGCTCCACCAGATTTGACTTGCCCAAGACACGCCGTGTGAAAGAACAAAAAATAACAACTAGAAACCATGGAGTGACTGAGTGAAAAATGTATGGGAAAACCATTTGCAGATACTCAGACTTGACAGACCTGGAGGAATCTGGTGAACAGTTCTTCAGTGAGGCACCCCATGACTCTTCACAGAGTACACAGAGCAGTGCCCCTGCAGAACAGGCAGCCAGACAACAGAACATCTGCTGCAGTCCTGCCCGCTCCACCAAGTGCTCCGAGAGAAAACCTGGCCCGACCCAATCCCAGCGGCCCGGAAGCTCTACGGAGGACTGGAGGACCTGCGACGTACTGCCGCCTTCGTCGAGGAGACGGGGGAATCCATCTGATAAATGACGAACGAGACAACAACTCTTCACAGAGTGAAGGGAGAAGAAGCTAAGGTATACCTTTATTTTTTTTCTTTCACAGATATATATTTTGTTTGCATTTTGATCGTTACTAAAGCGTCAGTTTTCTTTTCCGAAAAGTAGGCAGCATTTTTCTATTAATACTTTTTTTGGTTTTATTTATCATTTACATTAAAATTCATGTCATTGTTTTCTAATTTCTTCAGAGTCCTTTGAAACTGAGGGAACTTTATGTTCCATAGTGAAAACTGTTAAACAGGCACATGTACTCTTACATCTGCTTCACATTATTGATATAATTTTGACAGAAATTGAAGAAAAAAAAATTTCCACCAAAGACTGCACTGGGGGCCTTGTATGTGGTGTGTCAGCGAGGAAAGGAACAAGATTAGGAATAACATCTGCATACACCTCCACACTATCCAAAAACAAAAACATTCCAAACCAAGGTCAGCCGATCTACTTCAAATATTATACATAAAAAAGGGGGTAGCAGATAAACATATTTCAAATCATGCATGCATGCATAAAAACAGGTAGATGTGTGCACACATAAACATGTGTGTTTGTTCGTTCTTTAGTTTAGCGTCTTTTCACTATCAGTGATATTAGACGATTAAACGTGTGTGTGTGTGTGTGTGTATGTGTGTGTGTGTGTGTGTGTGTGTGTGTGTGTGTGTGTGTGTGTGTGTGTGTGTGTGGTGTGACAGACAGGATATAGCATTTAAACTACAAGTACATTCTTATCTATGCACTGCAAGTACAGTAGTATGTATATGCATTACAAGAGCATTCTTAATTACTTACCTTTTTTGCCTCCAGAAATTACGGAACACGTGTTACCAGTTTCAAATGTTAACATTTTTTGGAAAAAGTTATATATTTCAAACTGTTCTTTATTAAGGTTAGCTAGCTATGTGTTTAATGGTCCAGTTGGTTGTTTATTGTAGATCCCCACATGAACCTGTTTTCAAAAAATAATCTACAGAAGTAGTGCATACAATATTTGATTTTTTTTTCCTAATCCCGCTTCCCCCGTCCCGCCTCTCACACACACCCTTCTCTGTGTCTGTCTGTCTGTCTCTCTTTCTCTCTCTTCCTTTCTTAGTCCCTTCCCCCTTGCCCCCCCCCCCCCCCCTCCACCTCAACCACCCCCCTTTTCATTCGAATATACAGAAATGTCGATTTCTAATTAATACTAACAATCATTATTATGATAGGAATGATAATAATCCAAATAATAATAATAATATCTTTTATTTTCAGTCTAATATCATCGTTTTAGATGAACAGACTATAAATAAATAAACGAACGTTAGTGTTTTGTTCTGAAGGTACCTCCTGCCCTTGCATTTGGCTGGGTCATAACCAGCAAGGTTTGTTAAGTTCATTAGAAAATATCTATTTCCAAAGAAAGATAAGGAATCAGACAGGCCTTTATTTTCACATTGGTCTATGACATTCATAAAGTCATTTCCTTTTTATTTTATTTTTTGTTTTACAGATAGATGCCCAACTTAGAATCTTATCTGTTGAATGTCAGTAATCTGAATTTTCAGTCATTTTTTGTCCAAGATATTATGCTAAGCTCTGAAGCAGGTTAGAATCATGTCAGTGTGGGAATGTGTGTGTGTGTGTGTGTGTGTGTGTGTGTGTGTGTGTGTGTGTGTGTGTGTGTGTGTGTGTGTGTGTGTGTGTGTGTGTGTGGTAGTAGTAGTAGTAGTAGTAGTAGTAGTAGTAGTAGTAGCAGTCGTCTTCAGTTTAACGTCTTCCACTTTAAGTGATATTAGACTGTGTGTGTGTGTGTATGTGTGTGTGTGTGTGTGTGTGTGTGTGTGTGTGTGTGTGTGCGCGCGCGTGCGCGCGCATTTGCTTGTGTGTGCACAGAAAAAAGCAAAAAAAAAAAAAAAAGAAAAAAAGAGGTGTATGCAGATGTTATTCCTAATCCAGTTCCTTTCTTCGCTGACACACCACATACAATTTCATTCAAAAAAGCGAAAGAGACAAAGAAGAAAAAGAGACAGAAAGTGACAAAGATTAACATTTTGCACAGAAACAATGTGCCTGCACAAGCCTGCATGTGGAAGTACAACCAGGATGTTCTTTGTGCCAACTGTGTTATTTATTTATTTATTTATTTTTTTTACTGAACTGAGCCCAGACCAAACCCAGTCTGTCCAATGTCAATCCTAACCACATAAGTAGGTCAATGACACTGGAAAGTGGATGAAAATAATGTATTAGTAGCATCATATTACTGTTGTCAAAATAGATTTCTGTGTGTGAGATTCAGGCTACTCTCCCCAGAGAGAGCACGTCACAACAGAGCAATGCCACCATTTTTTCTTTTTCGTTTGTTTTTTTTTCAAGGCCAGTGTATTTGTTTTCCTATCAAAGTGGATTCTTTTGGTCAGAATTTTGCCAGGGACAACCATTTTGTTGCTGTGGGTTCCTTTATGTGCACTAAGTGCATGCTTCACATGGGACCTCAGTTTATCGTTTCATCTAAATGGTTAGTGTCCAGGAGCCAGATTCATTGCTCGGGCGGAAGAGCCTGGTATGGTCGTAACCTGCTACTAACTGTGTGTAGTATGGAACTGACCAATGGTGTGGTTCGGTCAACGTAGGCATTTAGTCACGTGTAACTGTCAAAAAAGTTAAGAACCAAGCAATGCAACTGGCTCCAGACCACCACAAAGTCTAGTGGAGGGTGAAAACACACTGGCCAGCATGGGTTTCGATCCGGTGCGCTCAGATTCTCTCGCTTTCCAAGCACATGAGTTACAGCTAAGCAACCATTCCATAGCTGTAAAGAGTTAAGATAAGATAAGATAAGAATAACTTTATTATCTCCACCTGGAGAAATTTGGTCAGGTGCATTATCACAACATAGACAAGTAAACAACATGGGGACCATAACTGCAAAAGCCAACAACAGCCCCAACAAATATTACGAAGATACAAATGTAAAAAATATCACATACATCGTTTCATACATACATCCACACACTGCAGGTAATAACTAGTATTCTTCATGTAAAAACAGAAAGAATTAAGAAACATTATTTGAATATAATTATAAACATAGCCTACTATACTGCACATTGATTATAATAGACAGATAAGATAAGAATAAAGATGAATTGCGGAAAACCACAACCAGATAATCAGCACACACCCGCACCGCACCCCAACCGCACACACGCAGATAACTTGATCAAACAAGAGTAATAAACATATGTTCTCAAATAAAAGCATTTCACATATTCGCTTTTAAAAACATTGCAAGTAACTGGTGGCAAGAAAATGATGCAAATTTCATCCTCCAGTCAGAACGATGAGCAAGCTACAATTTACCACTATGGCACGACAGGTCTACATCCAAAGTGACATCATTTTTTTCTTCTTTCTTATCTTTTTTTTTTTATAAAAAAATTTATTTTAAGATAAGAAATTGGTTCAGTAAATCTGACTGACAAAAGCAGGTGGCAAAAACCTCAGTCAAAACCTGTAGTAACCTCAATATTCATTTTTCTTTCTTTCTTTAAAAAAAAAAAAAAATTCATTTACTTCTTTATTTGTTTAATCATATATTCTTTTTTTTCTTCTTTTTTTTTTCCTCCTCAACAAGGCCTGCCTAAGCGCGTTGAGTTACACTGCTGGTCAGGCATCTGCTTGGCAGATGTGGTGCAGTGTATATGGGTTTGTCTGAACGCGGTGACGCCTCCTTGAGCTACTCATACTGATCATCAACAGTGAAAACAAAAACCATCAAAACAGTAAAGAAAAGATATCCACAAAAAAAATGCTTCTCTTTTTCTTTTTGTTACAAGGATGATGAGCAGTAACATGAATACTTTATTTACTCAAAAAGTTAAATGTATTTGCTACAACCACCACCGCACCGCCCCCTCGCTCCCCCGCCCCCCCCACACTCCCCCCAGCCCCCTCACGCACTACACTATTCCCCAAAGTCTGGTCAATTCTGAAAGAAAACTGACCCATTCAGTCGCTTCTGATATTTAAAAAAAAACCGATGAAACAATGAACTGAAAGATACGAGAGAGGAGATGGGGGTGGAAAAATTACAAACTTCTAACGAAACCGACTCATCAGATATCTCATACTTAAAACATTTGAAAAGGTAAGACTTCTTCTTCTCTTCTTCTTCTGCGTTCACTCGTATGCACACGAGTGGGCTTTTACGTGTATGACCGTTTTTACCCCGCCATGTAGGCAGCCATACTCCGTTTTCGGGGGGGTGCATGCTGGGTATGGTCTTGTTTCCATAACCCACCGAACGCTGACATGAATTACAGGATCTTTAACGTGCGTATTTGATCTTCTGCTTGCATATACACACGAAGGGGGTTCAGGCACTAGCAGGTCTATGTTGACCTGGGAGATCGTAAAAATCTCCACCCTTTTACCCACCAGGCGCCGTCACCGTGATTCGATCCCGGGACCCTCAGATTGACAGTCCAACGCTTTAACCACTCGGCTATTGCGCCCGTCGAAAAGGAAAGACGATAAAGGAAAGGCGAGGAGAACCGACAAAGCTACCTCCGTCAGGAGAGAGGACTGGAACCACGTGATGTCCCATGATGCAAGGCGTTGACAGAGGACGTTCCGGTACCCGTGGTGTCAGTCACTCTGATCTGGCGTGTGAGTCATGTCATGTCATGGTGTATTTGTCGCGTCACTGTGTGTGTGTGTGTGTGTGTGTGTGTGTACGTGCGTGTGCATGAGTGTGTGTGTGTGTATGTCATGTCATGTCACGGTATGTGTTTCATGTCAGTGTTTGTGTGTGTGATGCTGTGCGTCATGTGTCATGGTGTGTGTTATGTAATGTTTGTAATGTCATGTGTGTCATGTCACGTGACATGTGATGGGTGTGTCAAGCAATGTCACGTGTCATGTTTGTCATTGTGCATGTCATGTCATGCAATATCATGGTGTGTGTGTGTGTGTGTGTGTGTGTGTGTGTGTGTGTGATGTCGCATGCCAAGTGATGTTGTGCCATGCAATGGTGTTTGCCATGTCACGATATGTGTCATGTCAGTATGTGTGTCATGTAACGTGTCATGTCGTGGTGGTGATCATGAAAGATCTTCAGGATTCCAGACCAGAGACACGGATGGAATGTCTTACAATGGCACAGCCTGAAACACACACACACACACACACACACACACACACACACACACTGTTAAACAAGTGCAGATGTAACACAGATGGAGTACGATACATCATAACAGGCATGATCATGTATGACTGTGGTATTTTTCAGTTTCATATCCTTCCCACACTAGAGGATTTGGGGTTGTTGTTTTTTTTAGTCATCGAGAACTTGACAGTCAGATACTTGCTCTCACCCACACAATCTCACACATGCACCCACAATTAGAAATGGAGCGATGGCCTAAAAGTAACGCGTCCGCCTAGGAAGCGAGAGAATCTGAGCGCACTGGTTCGAATCACGGCTCAGCCGCTGATATTTTCTGCCCCTCCACTAGACCTTGAGTGGTGGTCTAGACGCTAGTCATTCGGATGAGACGATAAACCGAGGTCCCATGTGCAGCATGCACTTAGCGCACGTAAAAGAACCCACAGCAACAAAGGGGTTGTTCCTGGCAAAATTCTGTAGAAAAACCCACTTCGATAGGAAAAACAAATAAAACTGCACGCAGGAAAAATACAAAAAAATGGGTGGCGCTGTCAGCGTAGCGACGCGCTTTCCCTGTGGAGAGCAGCTCGAATTTCACACAAAGAAATTTGTTGTGATAAAAAGAAATACAAGTACAAATTATACACATCCCCACACCCATATATATATACATACATACATATATATAATCTATATATCTCTATATTTTTTTTTCTCAGTAACATCTTTTTATCTATTTATCCCTTTGTCTCTGAACCTGGCTGATTCATAGCATTACTTACTCTTACACATGCCTCCACATGTTCACACATCCCCTCACCCACCCACATATATTTTCTTGTGTCGCTGAACCTAGCTTGATTTATAGCATTACTTACACATGGACCCACAATCACACAAATCCCCACACCCCCAGCTCTTTTCTCTCTCTCTCTCTCTCTCTCTCTCTCTCACACACACACATTCATGCTCCGGTGTGTCTGAACCTATCTTGATTTATTTATCACGTACATCAGTTTACTTTAATTGAAGTTAACTAAAATATTGTGAATCATGAAGATATATATAAAAAAAAGGAAGACTAAAACTAAAAGAATCTTGGTAAAAGTCGACTTACACTTTTGAAGATGTAGTTTACTGAAATAAAAGTGATAAAAACGAAACAAAAAACAGAAGGAAAAAAGCTCACTCCTGTTGATGTTCCCACTATGGAACTTGAAAGCAGTGTCTGCAAGGGACAATGAATCCTTGTTCGTGGGCTGCAACTCCCACGTTCACTCGTATATACACGAGTGGGCTTTTACGTGTATGACCGTTTTTACCCCGCCATGTAGGCAGCCAT
This sequence comes from Babylonia areolata, assembly GCF_041734735.1. Lineage (NCBI taxonomy): Eukaryota > Metazoa > Mollusca > Gastropoda > Neogastropoda > Buccinidae > Babylonia > Babylonia areolata. The sequence continues at coordinate 14,496,388 of NC_134895.1, forward strand.
ACTCCGCTTTCGGGGGTGTGCATGCTGGGTATGTACTTGTTTCCATAACCCACCGAACGCTGACATGGATTACAGGATCTTTAACGTGCGTATTTGATCTTTTGCTTGCGTATACACACGAAGGGGGTTCAGGCACTAGCAGGTCTGCACATATGTTGACATGGGAGATCGGAAAAATCTCCACCCTTTACCCACCAGGCGCCGTCACCGAGATTCGAATCCGGGACCCTCAGATTGAAAGACAATGAATGATTCCAGTCCTGGAGCAGTGGCAGCCTCTGTCGCAGAGATCACGATGCTAAGTGGGACCAGAGATAGCAGACATGCAGCAGCCTTGCTCCTCACCCCCCCCCCCTCACCCCCCAGTGGGAGTGATGGACTAGAGGTAACGCGTCCGCCAAGGAAGCGAGAGTATCTGAGCGCGCTGGTTCGAATCACGGATCAGCCGCCGATATTTTCTCCCCCGCCACTAGACCTTGAGTGGTGGTCTGGACGCTAGTCATTCGGATGAGACGATAAACCGAGGTCCCTTGTGTAGCATGCACTTAGCGCACGTAAAAGAACCCACGGCAACAAAAGGGTTGTTCCTGGCAAAATTCTGTATAAAAATCCACTTCGATTGGTCACTTTACAAAAAATGTGCAAACACACACACAAGAAGTACACAAGGACAATTATTCAGCAGTGGAGTGATGCAGAGGTGTTCTACATCAGTTTAACTTACTGAACTCTGCCCTTGCGCATTGCTCTGATGTAACAACAACAACAACAACAACAAATGTCTCAACAAAACAGTTTTCACCAATTTTACACATGCATAAACTGCAAAGGAAGGGAACTAACTTCTGCAGTATTTCCGGATGTGTCTACACGTAATTTGGAAGAACGGTGTTTTTGTTGTTGTTGTTTTTGTTTGTTTTTATTTTTATTTTTGCATTTTTTCCGCATTAATATGACATCCTAAGCTGTAAACTCCACAGGAATCAATGGGTTAAAGGTGAGTTTTCAGGGAAGACAAATGAGGTGGAAGAAGAAGCGACTGGGACATTCTTTTTTCAAACAACGATATTAATTGTAAAACAATACACGCACAGTCTTGGGACATTCTTTTCTCAAACAACGATATTAATTGTAAAACAATACACGCACAGTCTTGGGACATTCTTTTCTCAAACAATGATGATAATTGTAAATCAATACACACACAAACTTTAAATCATCATTTGTTTAATAAGGGTTTAAGAAAGTACACGTAATAACCACAAAACTACTGAGCATTAAAATCATACATATGACAGTTTGGTAAAATACACAAAAGAAGAAGAAGAAAAAAAAGGTGTGAACATAACCACAAAGCAATACACAAAACACAAATTTCAAAAGAATAAAGAAGAAGAAAAAAAGCCGTGAAGTAAGCAATACACGAAACACACATTTCAAGAGATTGTTTACTTTGATCTAAAAAACGAAAGCAAAATAAACAAATGGCAAGTGAAAAGAAAAGAAAAGTAAAAAAAGAAAAAAATATCAAAAACAAGTATCAAAAACAAAGAACTACAAATGAAAACAAGAGTTATTATTTCCAACCTTAAAAATGAAAACTCAAGAGCACACACACACACACCCGCGCGCGTGCACACACACACACACACCCGCGCGCACGCACACACACACACACACACAAACGTGCGCAACTGAATTATCAATATCAAGCCTTGAAAACACAGACTCACAAAAAAACATCCGGACATTCTAAAGACCAATGTTCATATCAAGCCTTAAACACACACACACACACACACACACACACACACAAAATATCTGGATATGAACTAAAGACAATATTTATGCCAAGCCTTAAAAACACACACATAAAAAAGCATTCTGATATATACTCAAAACAATGTTCATGTCAAGCCTTATGAACACACACACACACACACACACACACACACACACAAATCCTAAATACTACATGTACTAAATACTACATTCAAATCAAGCCTAAAAAACACAGACACACACATTCAAATCAAGTCTAAAAAACACAGACACACACAAAACATCCCAATAATTACTAAAGACAATATTCTTTAAACATTTAAAAAAAAAAGTATCTCACTGTATTGATACACAATCAGTGCACAGTGACTTTTTGGGAGGACATTTCATTACATGTGTACTAATAGTAGAAAGAAAGAAGACAGAAGGGACGAAACAAGTATCCTAAAATGCTGCCTTCTACTGTTCCACGGCAAGGCTCTAAACTTGCACTGAAATCGTACAAAACTCTTGCATGCACTCCTACACAGTGAACACCACTCAGACACTCTCTACAACATGGCTAAATCATGTGAAGTAAAATGTATACTAAAACATGAAAAACTGTTGCCTTTCAGCTGAAGGATTCTATCAGTTCCCACCATGTGAACGGAAAGAGAGTCACAATGCTCCAAAAGGCATCTTCCTGTGCCCCCCACCCCTCTCTAGATAAGGAAACCCTGAACAAAAAAGGTTTGTCGCCTTCTTCACTGGTACAACAGGACAAAGAAAGAAATACAAAAAGATAATGTGTAAAAAAAATGTTAAACAGCTATGAAAAATCCACTTTACATTACAGGCAATACAATGCGATTAAGAAACACATAATTGTGTAGAAAACAAGAGTTGAAATCTAAAAAAGAAGATTGTGGTCATCCGTGTACAACCCAAGTGTAAAACTGCTAGAAGCTTTAGCCACTAAAACATTGGTTACCAATACCAAGCAAAGCTTGCACTACTTCTAGTTCACTTCCACTTTTTCTACTGATTTCATACAAACTTTCACTTCTATTGGTTTCTGGTACCACGTTTGCAGCGGCAGGCGAAGAGTTACTTGCCCTTGGCTCTGCTTGCATGTTCTCACAGGTGTATGTGGGTGTACAGACACTCTGCACATCACCCTGCTGGACTGTGTGGACCCCTGTGACGGGTCCTATGCCTGTCCGAGCCGCATTGTGCCGAGAGCCACCCGCCCTGAAGTCTGTCTGTGCGCCACTCCCGCCAGGAAGGAGGAAATGCTGGGAAAAGTTCGGATCCGTCATGCAAACTACAAACCTCTGCCCGGCAACTGTACTTGCCTCAAGGTCAGTGGAGGGACCTGGAACAGGGTCATGAGAGGTCGTCGCCTCACCTTTGACCCCAGGGGGTGACGAACAGGATGCGTCGAGGAAACTGGTGATGATCCCGTTTGCTGTTCCCGTCTCTGGTTTTGTCACTGCACTCCTAATATAAGGATAACCTTCAAAAGCCGACACCCATTCTGAGAAATTTTTGCGTTCCTCCGCTGTTGTGTATGTGCCTGGTTCAGTTTGGACCTTGCTCAGTCGTGTTATCTCTCTCCAGTAGTTGATATTTGAGACGTTGTCCCATGAGCCGTCGTCAAGCTCTGTGTCCGAGTGGGCCTCCTCTGAGACTGTCTTCCTCATCTTGCTGTCCGATGTTCTGCTGCTTCTCCTTTTTCTCATGGGCTCTTTACCTCTGGTACGGCCGCCTGTCTTTTTCCTCTTCCTGACTTTGGCCGGCTGTTTCTGTGGCTCTTCACTCTTTCTCTTCTCTGCTTTCGGGGGCCCTTCGGTCTCTGGCATAAAATTATCTGCAAGAAGAAATATATTTCTAAAAAAATCGTTTTCATGTGTTTTTTTTTTTATTTTTTTTTATAATAAATTTTTGTTATTTTTACTTCATTTTATTTTATTTCATTTTTATTGTTATTTATTTTTATTTTTTGAATTTAATTTAATTTAATTTTATTCATTCATTTATCTACCTTTTTTTTGTTATTTTTGCTTTATTTTATTTATCTTTATTGTTATTTATTTTTATATTTTTTAATTTCATTTCATTTATTTATTTATTTTATATCTTTTTTTTCTCTCAAGGCCTGACTAAGCGCGTTGGGTTACGCTGCTGGTCAGGCATCTGCTTGGCTGATGTGGTGTAGCGTATGTGGATCTGACCGAACGCAGTAACGCCTCCTTGAGCTACTGATACCGATACTTTCATGGAAAAGAAACACGGTTTTGTTGGCGTCATCCTCGACAAGAGGGGAGCTGAGGAAATCTCTTGAATCACACCTCCCTGTCCAGCTTCAAGGGAAACAATTCACATAAGCTGTGTAAACCATCGATGTCAAACACATATCAATGCCTCTTTCTGTGACTGAATCAATAACAGTGTGTCATAATAAACATTTTATAATTATACAGTGGTGCATGCATGCCTGTGCAGAAACTGAAAATAAATCAAACTGGGTTAGTAAACACGATGGAGTTAGGAGTGGAGTGTCGGCCTTGTGGAATCGCGCCTGCCTAGAAGTGAGACATTTTGAATGCACTGGCTTGATCACAACAAGCATCAGTATCTTCTCTCCCTCCACTAGACCTTGAGTGGTGGTCTGGATGCTAGTCGCTCTGATGAGGCGATAAACCGAGGTCCTGTGTGCAGCATGCATACCGCACGTAAAAGAACCCACGGCAACAGAAGAGTTGTCCCGGGCAAAGTTCCACAAAAAAATCCACTTTGATAGGGAAACAAATATACTTGCAGGCAGAAAAAGAGAGTGGTTCTCTCATTGTTGCGTCAGGCTCTCCCTGGGGAGAGCAGCCTGATTTCACACAGAGAAATCTTTTGTGACAAACGAGTAATGCAATACAATACAACACAACACAATACTGTTCACAATGCCTTCACCAGCTCTGCCTTCCAAGACTTGGTTACTATGTCTCCCCTCCCGTCCCCTACTGAAGTCCAATCAAAGGCAAAAAAATGCCTTCAAGCATTCCCGCTTGCATACATGTGGAAAGACCCCCAAATTCCCCCATGAAAATTCCTGAAAAAGTTCCCCCTTTTATACAAAGGATCTGCTTTCGGATGGCAAACTGTCCAAATCTTATGAAGCCCATCCTTGACAGCAGAGCTGTTTGGAGTGGAAAAAAACGAAAGAAAAAAAAAACCCTCTTAAAATTACAAATTGATGGAGGTTTATATAAATCGTAGGTTGTAAAATATGACTAAAACAGAAAAAAGGGGAGGGGGTGGGGGTATATAAAAAAGGTTATGAGAAAAACAACAAGAAAAACAACAAAAAAACAACAAAAAACCCCAGTGATGACACAACTAATACTGATATGAAGTTTATAAATTTATCTTTGATATATCTTTTATATACTATCATTATTGCTATCATTCTTATTCCTATAATGATTATAATTATCATTATTACTATTATTATTATCATATCACTATAATCATCATCATTATTATCTATATTATCTTCTTCCCTCTTACCCCCTTATTTCTTTTTCTCTCCACATACCCCACCTCCTCCCTCACTCTAGACCTTCTCCCCCCCCCCACACACACTCATCACAAAATATAAACCAAAACCACAACAGTGCCAGTGCTCTCATAACTAATTCCTGACAGATCTAGCTTCCATATTCTTAAGAAATAAAGGCAATAATAACAACAGCAACAACCAATAACAACAATGATGATGATGATGATGACCATAATACCTCTCATCCACAGGGTACACAACTTCCCGTTTTCACTGCCAAATACTCTAACATAAATAAACCAGTGTGCTAAGCATCAACATTAATCCCAATTGTAAGCTCAATAGCTACATTGATGAATGTCAGTAATACTAATAGTATAGCCCACCCGTCCATAAAGTATGCAACAGACACTGAAATGAATAACAAGATTCCATAATGAAGCATCCAGCAGCAACACAGTTGGTAACCTATCATAATAAATTAACGATAAAATAAATGAAATAAATAAATAGGATTGATAAGTCAACAAAACATACAGTGTGTGCATTCAAGCACTCATAAATGAATAAATAATAAATACAATAAAACAACCAAGCATTCCTGTTAAATACTGTCAACAGAATAGTTAGTTGTAATAAATGAACCATAAAGATTTTTTTCTTTTCCAAATATTATCCAGTCATGATAACACATAGTTGATAGTATCAATAACAAGCATCCTCCACACACATTCATGCAAACATACACTTCTCACCCCCACCCTCCTCTCCATTTCCACCCCATGAAGTGGGGGTGTAGGCAGACCAAAGACAGACCACCAACCCCTGCTAGCAATGGCTAGATCATGAATACAAACACTGTGTGTGACTTAATAGACTCAAATTTCAAGTAAAATAATTTAGAAAAAAATAAACAGAAGTATAATGCTTCCACCCCCACTGATACTGATACTATATGAATCATAGCATTATTTCTGTGTGTTCATGACTGTGATAGCTGAAGGTACAAATAAAAACTTCTGCTTCCTGGCTCAAACTGAAAATGTAAAGGGATGAGAGTCATCTGCCATTATTCTGTTAACCTTTCCTTTCAACCTGTTCTCGACCAGTTCATCAAGGCTCGGCAGCTCAACTCCAAAAATTAATCTTTTTCAACCTGTCTGACCATTCTGTCACGTCTGTTGTCTGTCTTCTGCCGTACAGCCAAACCACCACACATGGAAGTTGAAGGTTTGTGCACTCTCTAAACTTGCTCTATAAAACAAGAAAAAAATGTCATCATTGACTCTGAACTGTTTCAGCTTCCTATGAAAATAGTCTTGAATGGGACTTGCTGAGAGCTCTGTGTGGTTCATCAAAGACATGTCGGCACTGACAATAGTACCTAAAGTACTTGTACTCTTCTACATGGTCTATCCCCATCACCATCCCCGCAATCACAACAGGTGCTGGGTCTGGTCTGGTCTGTTCTTTTCTGAAGTCAGAGACCATCTCCTTGGTTACGTCTACTTTCAGGTCCAAACTGTTCCTATAGCAACACTCAAGTGTTTGACGTCCTTTTGGTACTCTGTGCAATCATCATTTTCAGAAAGTCCAACAAGAGCCGAGTCATATGCAAACTTAACGAGGTTCTTTTCACCAGGGGCAGTGCAGTCATTGGTGTACAGTGTGAAGAGTGTTGGTGAGAGATGGCAGCCCTGTGGTGTTCCAGTGTTGATGATCATACTGTCCATCGTGACCCTTTCTACAGTGACAATCTGCAAAAGATCAGTCAAGAAGTCAACCACCCACCTGACGAGCTGAGGGGCAACAGACATGGTTTTCAGCTTGTCGCACACTGTATGAGACTAGGCCTTACCATGCTGAATGCTGAACTTAAGTCCACAAATAACACTCTGGCATAAAGTATTGGGTTGATCAGTGTGTTCAAGGATGTCATGGATAATCAGAATGGTCGCATCATCCGTGCCCCTGTGTGGTTGGTACACAAACTGGAGTGGATCCAACTGGTCTTCTGTTTGTTGCAGCAGTCTTTTCAGAGCCAGTTTCTCCAAGCACTTCATAATACCAGGAGTGAGGGCAGTGGGCCTGTAGTCATTGTACACCTTGCACGCTTCTCTCTTTGGTGCTGGCATGATTCTAGCTGCTTTCCACTCGCTAGGCACTTTACCCAGCCACAGACTCAGTTGCTGGATGGCTTGGAATACTGCAGCCAGCTGATCAGCACAGATCTTCAGCAGCCTGGAAAGGTTTGAGATGGTGTTCAGCAAAAACATTTTCAGAACTTTCCGCAGGCAACATGTTTCAAGTTTATGGCTGATGCTCTTGGTGACTTTTCAGGACTGGTCCGTACAAGAGTTTGGCGGAGCACATTGCTCCAGAACAACCGGATCATGGTTTTGGCGCTAGTGGTGCCAGTCTTCCTGATATTCTACGAAAGCCCGCCTGTCCTTTGAGAACTGTGTCTTAACTGGTTCTGGTCGGTTCAGAATGCCATGAACATGTGCTTTTACTAACTTATTGTAATAATCAATTATTAAGAAGGAGGGATAGATAGATAATGAAAGAGAAAGACGACGGGCGCAATAGCCGAATGGTTAAAGCGTTGGACTTTCAATCTGAGGGTCCCGGGTTCGAATCACGGTGACGGCGCCTGGTGGGTGAAGGGTGGAGATTTTTACGATCTCCCAGGTCAACATATGTGCAGACCTGCTAGTGCCTGAACCCCCTTCGTGTGTATATGCAAGCAGAAGATCAAATACGCACGTTAAAGATCCTGTAATCCATGTCAGCGTTCGGTGGGTCATGGAAACAAGAACATACCCAGCATGCACACCCCCGAAAACGGAGTATGGCTGCCTACATGGCGGGGTAAAAACGGTCATACACGTAAAATCCCACTCGTGTGCATACGAGTGAACGCAGAAGAAGAAGAAGAAAGAGAAAGACACAGAGAGAGGGTTGAGAGAGAGGGGTGGGGTGAAAGGGAGAGAAATAGAGCGAAACAGACAGTGAAAGAGGGGTGAGAAAGAGAGAGGTGAGAAGAAAAGAGAAAAAAAAGAGAGGTGATAGAGAACATGAAGGTAAGTGAGACAAAGAATAAATAATAAGCATTTCCTTTCAAGTTCACTCATCCAATCCAAGTTGACGTAGTTACATAGGACAGGGACTGGAGGGCAGTTACTCCCCCTTGGCATGTCTCCACCAAGAATGGCAGATTTGTTTCTCCTTTGTAAGTGAAGATGAGCACAAGCCTCACAGTGGGTTGGTGGCTGATACGTCCACTCTATCCAATCCACTCTATCCAATTTGTCTGTGGCACTGCGGACAGGGGTGTTGCTGGCGATGACCAGGTGTAGGTGGATTGAGTGCCTCTTCCTTGAGTTGCTGACGTTTCAGAATGGCATTGCCAGTCCTCTGCTCCTCACTGGTGGCAACACCGGACCAGACCCGGCTGCGCCATGCTGAGTGACTGGAGGCTGGGGCTCCCATGTGTTTGGGTCAATACTACAGCACTGGAGGGAGGTCTTCAAGGAGTCTGTTTAGCAGACATAATGTTAAATAAATCAACACTACAGCTAAGTATTCCAGCGTCTCACCATTAATACATACAAGTGATATTTTCCTTCTGAAGCTAAAAACCACATTCTGAAACTAAATAATAATAAGAGAAAGAAAATAACCCGATGCTGTACATAATCTTCTGCAACACAAATCCTGTCCTGGCTTGTAGTGCTTCACATAAAATCCTGGGTCACAGCAGTGTGAGAGACAATTTCACCATGACATGGACTGTGGTTCAAATCCTCATCTTTCCCGGGAGGAGGCGGGGGATTAGGGGCAGAAATTCTGCTCCTTTTTTCAGGTCAGCTCAGGAGCAGATTCACTGCAAAGATAGCCACTTAAGTGCGTGTACACATGCAGAGCGCCGCAATACACATTGTGCTTCCTGGAAAGCAGCAATCCTGTGGACTATGGAACCACCAATACAAGCCGCACACGCTGCCCTCCAAAATGAATTATGGATGCCTAAATGGCGGTGAAATGGATATAGTGAGCACATAATTCACACATCAGGTCTGTGCTCAGTGCACTGGGTACACAAACATAGCCAAAGTGCACTGATCTCCAAAACATTGACTAAAAAACCAAAAAAAAACCCAAACCAACAACAAAAAACCCAACAACAACAAAACTATCTTTTAAATATAGTGATGAAACATTACAAGATTGCTGATCACTATTAATACACATGTTCCTTTATATCAAGTTTAAGTTCAATTCTAATGCAGAAACATGCAGACATGGGAAAAGTAGCAGCCCACAAACACACACACACATAAGATGAATAGATCTTTCGATGAACTGCACAGAAAAGCACTCGTCGTACTGTTCACAATACAAGACTCATTCCATATTTAACATGGACCGACAGCAACAAATTTCTGATGAAAACCCGTGCACACATATTGGAATCACACTGTTCAAGTATTATACAAATAAATGTTGTGCACACATTTGTTAGTATGGGTAAAACGAATGAAAAAGGTAGGTAAACAGGTGAGGGGTGTACAAATAAACAGTGGTGCGTCTGTTAAGAGAAAGTTATTTAGAAAGTGACTTGTTCTTAAACTAGTGAGTATGCTGTTAACATCTGAATTTGATGACAAGCAACAACTCTACGAAGCTAATCTAAAAGAAAAGTGAACTTATATAAACTCTTTGCCATTACACTGTCTTCACTGAGGAGGACAAACCAAAAAACGAGGAGACCTAATTAAGTCAGTTACATGATACACATCCCAAACAGCATGTGAACGTTTAATAGATAA
>NC_134895.1:14509039-14521539 GCF_041734735.1 Babylonia areolata
AACTGTCAACGTAAAACTTACAAAGTTATATTCAATATGTAATTATTTGAGACCGCCAAGGCTGTGTGTGAAAAACACTCCACAGCGCCAAATTAGACTCAGTGCTCTCAGTCACATGCTTTGGTTCATGTCAAAACAACACAGTGGGCTTGTTCAATTCAACATCAAGTCAACGGGGAAAGTTGGGTTTTTAATTAAAAAAAATTATTGTGAACTAGATCCAATCCCCACAGAGTTTCTGTTCCAACACTTTGACCCTCTTCTGCCTGCCATTACTCGTATCATGAATGAATCTCTCATTTCTGGTGTCTTTCATACTGAATTCAAAACAGCCATACTGAAACAACTGAAGAAAACAAACATGGACCCCAACGACTTGAAAAATTACAGACCCATCTCTAACTTGCCATACCTCTCCAAACTTCTTGAACGACTCGTGCTCCAACTTTTCTCTCATTTGACCTCTCACTCACTACTCAGCGATCACCAGTCTGCTTGTAGGCCTGGGCACTGAACAGAGACCGTTCTTCTGCGCATTGTAATTGATCTGTTGAAATCTCTAGACCAAGACAAAATTTCTGTTCTACTTTTGGACCTTTCTGCAGCCTTCGATACGATAGCTCACGATATTCCTCTTTCACGTTTGAATCAAACTTTTGGAATCACAAGCAAGAGTGCAACTAGTGGTGTTGGCCCCGACGGGCGCAACAGCCGAATGGTTAGACTTTCAATCCGAGGGTCCCGGGTTCGAATCTCGGTAACGGCTCCTGGTGGGTAAAGGGCGGAGATCTTTCCGATCTCCCAGCTCAACATACGCGCAGACCTGCTTGTGCCCGAACCCCTTTCGTGTGCATACACAAGCAGAAGATCAAATATGCACGTTAAAGATCCTTTAATCCATGTCAGCGTTCGGCGGGTTATGGAAACAAAAACATACTCAGCAATCACACCTCCGAGAACGGAGTATGGCTACCTACGGGGTAAAAAAAAAACACGGTCATACGCGTAAACGCCCACTCACCGCGTACATACGAGTGAACGTGGGAGTTGCATCTCACGAACGAAGGCGGCTATGGGCCTTCTGCTTGAACTAAAGCCAGTTCAGTGACTTGATGTTGCCGTCAGACCGATTATTCCACTCCACTATTGTCAGTTCACAGGGAATGAATATTAACCACAGAAATGTTGGTCTGATCAGCTCACTGTTTGATAGAACTGCTTCTTTTCTGAAGTTCTGAACAAAAAGTGTACAATGTGTTGTAGTGATCAATCCGGTCCGGAGCTCTGAGAGAGAGAGAGAGAGAGAGGAGCGGAGGGAAAGAGAATGAGACAGACAGAGACGGACAGACAAGAACCAAACACACACCACACACACACACTTGCTCACCAAATGTGCAAGGTAGTCTGGTCTCAGTCCAGCAGAAGAACGACTTCAATAAAATGGGGTTCCGGTAGTTCAGTAAACGTTTTAGTTTTGTAGTGTTTTCAAACGGTAAAGTTTCGCTCATACGGTTTCCATCTTCGTTGCTGACAATGGACACATACACACACACAGACACACGTTGTGGATCTGTTTCAAACTGAAACAACTCAAGCGATCAGAGTGGCACGGGTTAAATTCGCACTATGAGTGATGCTCACTGCGCGAGCTTTTCTTCGTGTTTTACGAATCGTGCTCTCTTCTCTCTCTCTCATATAATGTGTGTGTGTGTGTGTGTGTGTGTGTGTGTGTGTGTGTGTGCGCGCGCGCGCGCACGTCAGTGTGAGTGTGTGAGTGCGTGCGCGCGCGTGTGTGCGTGTGTCAGTGTCTCAGTGTGCATGCAGTGTGCGTGTTTGTACATCAGTGTGTTTGTGTTTGTATCTCTCTCTCTCTCTCTCTGTGTGTGTGTGTGTGTGTGTGTGTGTGTAATGCCGGACTGAATGACACAGGAAACAAACGAATGATGAGCGACTCAAGTTAACGCAGCTCTTGTGCCTGTTCGTTGAGTGATAGCCTGGAGGTAACGCGTCCGCCTAGGAAGCGAGAGAATCTGAGCGCGATGGTTCGAATCACGGCTCAGCCGCCGAAATTTTCTCCCCCTCCACTAGACCTTGAGTGGTGGTCTGGACGCTAGTCATTCGTATGAGACGATAAACCGATGTCCCGTGTGCAGCATGCACTTAGCGCACGTAAGAGAACCCATGGCAACAAAAGGGTTGTTCCTGGCAAAATTCTGTATAAAAATCCACTTTGATAGGAAAAACAAATAAAACTGCACACAGAAAAAAAATACAAAAAAATGGGTGGCGCTGTAGTGTAGCGACGCGCTCTCCCTGGCAGCCCAAATTTCACACAGAGAAATCTGTTGTGATAAAAAGAAATACAAATGCAAATACCAGGTAGGCAGCCTGTTGTGCAAAGTGACTCCGTGTTCATAAAGTCCCCAGAGCTTGGTCTGTAACTGATTATGGGCTGTATGTATCCAAACTGGTATCAATCAAATATCCTACACACGCGCGCGCTCATATGCGTATGACAGTGAACGCACGTACACAAAGCGAGTTTTACTTTTTATTGTGTCTCTCATACCAAAGGATAAATCTGAGTTAACTGTACTTTCCATGTTTCTGACAAACATATACATGGAAAGCTATGTCAAACGTGTATTTCTCAGAGTTTAAGGCTTTAGACATGACCGTTTTCACCCTGCCGTTTAGGCAGCCATACTCCGTTCTCAAGGATAAGGGAGACACATACTGAACACCGGTACGATGTCTGTGAGATCCCTTTGTTTTTGTGTTTCAGCAGGGGTTTTTTTTTTTTTTTTTTTTTTTACTGTTCGTTTTTGTTTTTGAATTTACTCTTGCTGGGATAGATTGCTGTTTAGTGACAGTTGATCATACGTTTTTAATGCCACTGTGGAGACTTGGATGATTTATGTCATGTTGTGATAGGATAACTTTCGTTCTCGGCTGGGCTATTAAAAAAAAAAAAAAAAAGAAAAAAAAAAAAGCAATATGACTGTATCTGCCTGTGCGTAATTTACTCTTAGATAAATATAATGACGAACGGAAGTAGGAAAGCAAAGGATTAGAGTGATTAAAAACTAATCAGGAAACACACACACGCGCGAGCACACACACACACACACGCACACATACACGCACAGAGCAACAACAACAATAACAAAAACAAAAAACGAAACACATTGAGTATATCATTATTTTTTTCATTTTGTAATCAGGTGCAGAGCTGTGTAACTATCGTGACAAAAATCATCCACAACACTCGAACACGTCAAGCCATCATCTTCTATCACAGTTAATCTTCAATCACATGTCAGTCCGTTGTTCGTTTGAACAATACTAATGATAATAAGAAAATAATAAACAACTCAGAGAACAAGAAAAAACAACAACAACCAGAGGATAAATAGTAAGTGTCAAGTAAAACAGACAAACCACCTTTTTACACCACCACCAACTAACCAAAAACAAACAAAAAATCGGAATAAAGATCCGACAGAACGGTCACACATAATCTACAATAACAGCGTAGCAGACTCTACAATCACATACGCCTTGGACAGGGAGAAAGAGTTGAGTTTATATCAACGGTATGATAGCTTGCACCCTTATCTTCTTCCTTCTTCTTCTCGTTCGTAAGATGGACACCCCAGTCTCCGCGACGAAGACAGCTGTACACCGCAGGTCCTCCACACAGCCGTAGAGCTTCCGGGTCACTGGAGTTGGGTCTTCCCGAGCACCTCATGGAGGGGGCAGGACTGCAGCAGATGACCTGCTGTCTGGCTGTCCGTCCCACTTGGGCACCGTGCTCAGTGACCAATGCGGAATTGAGTGTCCTTATTAAGGTCCAGTTTATCAGCACTGGAGTCTTGCTGTTTTGAGGGTTTCGCTGTTTGGGGGGGTTAAAGTCCTGTCTTGGGACAGGCGAGATTACACCTTATTTTGGTATCGTAAATCATGGGACCCAATTCTACGAAAAATTTCGCGAATTTTATAATACAAACTCGTGAGAAATGGTATTTAGCAAGTATTCCACTCTTCTAATGAGGAGGCTGAAAACGACGCGAAATGAATTATGTTATGCACATCTTGTCGACTTGAGCCGCCACTGATTTTGTTTGTTTATATGTTTGTTTGTATTTATTGACCTTTGTATGGTTGGCGAATGGGGGAAAAGAGCTGCTCTCTGAATGGCACAGACTGAATGAAATTCACTGCTGTGGACCTGGCAAGATGACTGCACACGGGTGCAGCGACTGAATCTCTTTTTTCCCCTGAAAATTAGGAACATACCTCCACAAAACAGATTTGAAAACCACAAAAAAAAGAAAAGAAAAAAGAGTCGCAACATTACTAATGGTCGTATTGCTTCAATCTGGGAGGGAAATTACCGTTAAATAGGTCCGTGAATTTATGATACTAAAATAGGAAATTACTACAAAGAGCTGTACTGTGGTGCGAGATAGTTTCTGATTTATGTCATTCTTGGAGACTTGATCAACGACTTCGTTGCCTCGAATGCCTACACGACCAGGAATCCGAGCCAGAATAATGTCACAACTTTCCTATTTAAGAGTTGTTTGTATTTCGTGAAATTCATCCAGCACAAGGTGATCACTGTTTCACCGGCCCACAGTGTCCTGAATATTTTCTGCTTGCCCCGTTCATAAAAAAAACAAACAACAACTTAAGGACAGAATTGGAAAATTATTCAAAATGATGCGATGACCATGTGCAAAATGTGTCAACGGAAACATTTAATGGTGACTGTGTGAAAATTGCCCAGATTCACAGAAAATTTAGGAGAGAGCGGTAAAATTATTCAGAATGATGCGATGGTCAAGTGCGAAAAAGTCGACGGACGCTTTTAATGACTGACTATGTATGAAAACTGACCCATTTCAGTAGTTGTCTCACTGACCACACAAGAATATTTGTCATATACGTGTATGCACAAAACAATTGAACGATGCATATACCATCGATGATGATTCCGTTCGGAAAACATATGCATGGACAATGCACCGATTGCACATAATAAATGCAAAAATTCTATATCACTGCGGGGAAATGAATGTGAAACCCACTTTTCATGCACAAAATGAAATATAAGGTTCACGAATGTCAAAAGGCTGTACAAGAAATTTCATTGTAATGCAACACAACAGAATATAATGCAATACAGCACATCACAAAACACGTACTATCGATCTGAATAATGCAAGACAGGTACATTCTTTTTAAACTGATGCTTTTTACATCACATGTAATTTATAAATAAAACAAGAAAGATGTGTTATACGATGATGCACATTATTCCTTAAGAATTATCCGATGTTTATTATTTATCCGAACGTCTACAACACATACTACAGCACAGGCTACCTATCCCATGGGAATATTTGCAGGCAAAGTAAATCACAGCAAAATGTATCTTTATTCTCTTGTCAAACATGGAACGAAAATGATTGATATTATGAGTAAGTAGGTATACATGTTCAACATCTTGGAGTTAATGGGACACCAACACGCAGATTTGTTGTTCAGTGCTTTTTTCATATGTCTTTTTTCTTTATTGCGTGTGTACATGTATACACATACACGAATTCAGATCGAGAGAGAAAGGGAAAGACAGACAAACGAAGAACGAAAGAAAGGACACATATCTCTGGCAAAATTAAAATAAAATAGTCACGAACAAGAAAGATAGATACATGGAGACAGAAACAAGAGACCTGAGAATCAGACTGAATATGTGACGACAGTTAATTAAGTCAGAAAAGATCAACGTGTGGAAAATAACACAGGCCAACCTACGACCTCATTTTTAAATGAACCTACTTCCAGTGGCAACCGACACCATCTGTAATAAATCGAACCGAGCATTTTAGATCTCACCGAGTTTAGGTAGAGGCTACATGGCTTGTACAGGGCTCACAAATCAAGGACCACTCACTTCATAAAAGCAGTTGTGTTTTCTTGTGATGACTGGTAAAGAAAAGGTACACACGAAAATACCCGAACACTTGATTAAATCACTATCAATGTCTCCGACTATAATTATATATACTTTACATTTTACTTCCAGACGATTTTGTAATATATTTGTATTTCTTTTTATCACAACAGATTTCTCTGTGTGAAATTCGGGCTGCTCTCCCCAGGGAGAGCGCGTCGCTACACTACAGCGCCACCCATTTTTTTTTTCTCCTGCGTGCAGTTTTATTTTCTTTTTCCTATGGAAGTGGATTTTTCAACAGAATTTTGCCAGGAACAGCCCTTTTGTTGCCGTGGGTTCTTTTACGTGCGCTAAGTGCATGCTGCACACGGGACCTCAGTTTATCGTCTCATCCGAATGACTAGCGTCCAGACCACCACTCAAGGTCCAGTGGAGGGGGAGAAAATATCGGCGGTTGAGCCGCGATTTGAACCAGCGCGCTCAAATTCTATCGCTTCCTCGGCGGACGCGTTACCTTTAGGCCATCACTCCACAAATCCCTCATGACAATTCTTTTGTTCAAATGTACGCCAACTCAAAAGGCAAAGCCGGTAAATGACTGCAAAATGCAATACTCAAACACACGTCCTATTTGACTGCAGAATGTAATACTCAAACAAACGTCATATTTGGTATTTCTTTTGAAGGTTACAGAGGTGTGTCTCGAAACCGACCCCTCCTCCCCCCCACCTCCTCCATACACACCCACACATGTGACGTATGTGGAAAGCTTGGTAATTTCCGATTTCAGTCCTATTTAATTCAGATGCGGAAATACTTTCTTAAAACGTTGAAAGGAAAAGTTGAAAAGTAAATAGGAATGGAACTGAATTGCTATCAAGCATTGTGGACGAAACCTCAAACAAACTGCAAGGCGGGGTGTGTGTGTGTGGGATGGAGGTGGTATTGCAAAATAGGGTACACCAAAGTGTGTTGGGGGGTGGGGGTGGGGGGAGTAAAGGCAGGGGAGGGGGAGGATACTGAAGACAGCCCACAGGGCCTGTCCACTTGGACTGTCCACCACCTTGCAGCAGTCGCGCCTTCAAGCATGCACAAACATTCCATGTTCCCAGAACACAGTGAACCGAATGCAGTCACGCGCATTTTGTGGATACATTTTAGTGCAAATTTGCATATTGTTTTTACCAGTGTCAAAAAGCCTTCGAATGCGTTTTCCCTGTGTGCGTGTGTGTGTGTGTGTGTGTGTGTGTGTGTGTGTGTGTTCCCAACTTGGCTTTGTGAATAATCACGGTCGACGCCTATGTATATGCCATATATGTTGATTGATATTCTCAAAAATTTGCACACCATTCTTGTTTCGGTCTTTTAAGTAACAACGGCTGAAAAAGGTAGCACTTAAGTCATATACAAAGAAATAATCATAAATGGCTCTCGCTTCGGCGCTTGATATCATATCTCAAAATTGTTGCGAGTCCAGTGTTGCTGGAAAGTACCTCTCGGAATATCAAAGAACTACTGAATTAACACACAAGAAGGTTGTGTGGGGGTGGGAGGTGGAGTTGGATGGTAAGTGAAATACACCAAGTGAAACAAAAGATGATGTAACAACTAGCCCGGTCCCACTCTTTTCTTTTGAAAACAAAAAAAGCCTGCAGAATTACAAGCGGTTACATACGTATAATTTTCAGCTTCGTTTTGTTTTCACAACTGCATCTCATTAACCTATTTCTAACAACTATTGCGCATTAGGACTTGCTTGGGATACTGTTCCATAGTTGACATTTGAGTCAGCACTGTTCGTGGCAGTGGTAATAGGCCTATGTGCAGCTGGTGACTCTTCCCGTGACGTAGTTTGCTGTGACGTTAAAGTTCTGTTTTCGTCATCACGTCGCTGACACTCGCGACACACAACGGTGTTGGTGAAGATTCCAGAAAGAATGAGTCCTCCAAGTCCCGTTAGAATCATACCTGGAACACACACACATCACACACACACACACACACACACACACACACACACGTATGTAAAAAGCTGAGTAATTTCCAATATCAAAGGACAGCACGAATTATTTCTTACAGAATTTTGAAAGATTAAATGAAACCTTGAACGAATAATCTCCTATTCAATTTTTTAGGGTTAGGAATTTCTTTGGCAATTCTTGTGTAGAGTTTCATCATGTAGACCAATCAACTGGTGAATTCACTCATCTATATCTACCCACCTTCCTTCATATCTATAATGAAACACAAGATCAGGCTTTATATCATGTGAACATAACAATTGGAAGTCTGTTCCTTGTAGGCTAAAGACTGCACCACAGATCACAAAAAATGGGTCAGGAATGGCTGTGAATTAGTTTGAACCTGAAAAGAAGGAAAGGAAGGAAAGATGGGGTGAAAGAATGAAAAAAACAACAACAAAACAACAACAACAACAACACACACACACACACACACACACACACACAAAACAACAACAAACAACAACAACAACGACCACCACCACAACAACAAAATAGAGGAGAAGGGAGACAACTGATGAAGAGCACGAAAACATCAGTATGAGTAACACGTCAGGAAATGAACAACGTAACAGTTGGTCACGGAAAATAGAATAAAGGAGCAGGGCGGGAGGGTGTAGGAATGAAGAAAGACAGGAAGAAAGAAAGGAAGAAAGAAAGAAAAAGTTTCACCGACAAAAAAAAAAAAAAAAAGAAAAAAAAAGAAGAAAAAAAAAAAGAGAGAATGAAACAAAGCAAAATAAATAAACAAATAAATAATCTAATAAATGAACAGTGACATGCCGTTTTTTTTTTTTTTTTTTTTTTTTGGGGGGGGGGGGGGGGGGGGTTGTTGGTTTTTTTTGTGTGTTTTTTATTTATCTATTTTTTATGTTATTATATTATTAGTATTATTATTATTATTATTTAAAAAAAATCTTCTGTATGATTTTTCTTTTAACAACTCAAGTCAGTCATGAATACTAGAATAGCCCACTTAAATTCAGGAGTACGTTTTCACTTTCTGGAGTTCTGGCGGGAAACAAATGACCAAGACAACACAAGCGAAAAGCCCTTGTTGTCTTGGTGATCCAGAGCAATGAACAAAGACGCTCTGTTTGGATGTGTATGTCTGCTGCCCTTTGCAACAGCTGGAGACACGACTGAATCAGCACGCCACATATCTGTTAAAAAATCAACACAAGTATATTTACCATGGTGGCGCGTATGCATTGCGCGACCGATTATGTCAGTTGATAAACCTGTGTGTGTGTGTGTGTGTGTGTGTGTGTGTGTGTGTGTCTGTGTGCGCGCGCGCTTAGAGTTGACTTCATCAAGATTTTGCGCCTTATAAATATCATTATTATTAGTAGTAGTATTTTATGTATTTATCTATTATTTTTTTAATTAATTAATTATTTATTTATTTAAATTTTTTGTTGTTGTTATTTTATTTTTTTATTTCTTTTTTTTCTCAGGCCTGACTAAGCGCGTTGGGTTACGCTGCTGGTCAGGCATCTGCTTGGCAGATGTGGTGTGGCGTATATGGATTTGACCGAACACAGTGACGCCTCCTTGAGCTACTGATACTGATAAACTTTTGATGGCACTGATAATCATCAAACATTTATAGACAGTAAATCATCTCATCAAATGTAGAAAATTATTAACGGTGAATATACGTTTATGATTTACAATGAAAGGGCAAGGAGCGAGGCTTTCTACAGAGACTGTTCAATGTAATATATTTAATTGGAACTGCGCACATACCGACAACAGGACAGGTACTGAGTTCATCACATGATCACACACAGACACACACACACACACGCATACACACATATCTGTGTGTGTGTGCGGGCGTGTGTGTGTGTGTGTGTGTGTGTGTGTGTGTGTGTGTGTGTGTGTGTGTGTGTTATGTACACATATGCACTAACACAAAACAATACATGCATGGCATGTGATGATGCATACCCAAATATTCATAGCCATTCATAACCCCCGGTGCCTACACAGGAGGACTTCGACCTATCCCCCACTGAGGATGAAGTCCGGACTGCCACAAAGCAGAGGCACTGCGGAAAAGCGCCAGGAAAAGATGGAATTCCTGCTGAAGTGTACAAGCCACTTGGAACCACAGCTCTAAAAGTGTTCCACGACGTCCTCTCGACCATTTGGGAGGAAAAAGACATGCCAGTAAACCTCCAAGATGTCACTATTGTGGCACTTTACAAGAACATGGGGGCAAAATCAGACTGTGGCAATTACAGAGGATTTTCTCTTCTCTCTATCGCAGGAAAGATACTTGCCCGCATCCTCCTCAACAGGATCATCACCAACACCTCTGAGGGCAACCTTCCCGAAGCCGAGTGTGGTTTACGCCCTGGCCGCAGCACCATAGACATGGTATTTCTGTGCGACAAGTCCAGAAGAAATGCACTGAACAGCAGATGGACTTATACGCAGTGTTCATAGACCTGACCAAAGCTTTTGACACTGTCAACAAAGAAGCTTTGTGGACCATCCTGATGAAGCTGGGCTGCCCGCGCAAGTTCACCACCTTGATACGGCTCTTCCATGACAACATGACTGGACAAGTTCTTTCCAATGGTAAATACACAAAGATGGTAGATTTCAATGGTCACCCGTGTGTGCGTTTTAGTCTGTATGTCAAGGACTTCAACACACCCTCAGGAAGCCAGCGTCCAGCATCACACGCCAAGCCCTGACCTGGAACCCGCAGGGAAAGAGGAAGAGAAGCCGGCCTCGCAACAGCTGGAGGCGAGACACCGAGGCAGAGCTGAAGCAGCATGGGACCAACCGGACTGGAATGGCCAGAAGAGCTCAGAACAGAGTGCGATGGCGAGGGGTCGTCGATGGCCTATGCTTCACCGGGAGCGATGGGCATAAGTAAGTAAGTAATGTCAAGGACTTCAATGACAAACATGACAACCAATCACTCACACACATGCGATCATGATAAAATTTAGCACGTTCGTCAGCTGAATGTGAGTTTTACAGCAAGGAATTCCACGACCAAAAACAATCAGACACACACCTGTGATAATAATAGAATTAATAGTGTCCGTTAACAGAATCTGTGTGTTCAATTAATTAATCAATCAATCAAATAACCAATCAATCATTTATTCATCTATCTACGGCATGGAGTTCCCTGACACACAGACAATCAGGCGCACACTTGTGATAATGGTATGATTAAGAGCGTCCGTCAGCTGAATGTGTGTGTGTGTGTGTGTGTGTGTGTGTGTGTGTGCGCGCGCGCGGAGGGGAGGGTGTGTGTGTGTGTGTGCGTGCGTGCGTGCGTGCGTTAGTATGTGTGCGTGTGCGCGCGCTGTGTGTTTCAAACCTGTATGGCAGGTAGTTCCACGACAAACGAACGACGAGACACACACCTGCAATGATGATGGAGTTGAGAGCGTTCGTCAGCTGCATGTAGTCCGCTTCCACACGCTCGTTCTCTGCCGCCGAGGCCGAGGGGTCGCGCTCCAGGTCACGTGGGTACAGGAAGCCAATGGCGGAGAAGACGAGGCCGACGAGGACGAAGCCGATGGCGAAATAGCTGACAGAGTCCAGCAGGGACTCCCTGTCGTTGTGGCACTGGGCACGGGGCTGGGGCTCCCCGTCCACCAGAGTCAACTGATCCGTCATGGCGAGAGGTCGGTGCGGTACGTTCACGGTGGACTTGTTTCGTTGTGAATTTGTACTGTTGTTATTACTTCCCTCTCTATCTCTCTATTGGATGTCAAAAAGCATCTTACTTGCTTAGTGATGAGAAACTCTAGGGAGAGCTGGACAGTACAAGGTATTCAGAGAAGAAACTCCCCCCTCAGTCAAGCGTTTCGGCATGGATGTCAAAAAGCAATGTTACGTGCTTATCTATTACCCTCGATAGTAAAGATTTTGTCTTGTCTTGTCTCTTCCTTTTTTCTCTCTCAAGGCCTGGCTAAGCGCGTTGGGTTACGCTGCTGGTCTTGCTTTCTGTTTAGCAGATGTGGTGCAGCGTATATGGATTTATTCGAACACAGTGACGCATCCTTGAGTAACTGAACTGAACTATTATAACTATTTCTTGGCTTTATCTATTCATCTAGTATTGTTGTTGCTGCTGCTGTTGTTATTCTCCCTCAGCTCTGCCGAGAGTCATTGGGGCGCGCACAGAAGAACTATTCACCAGACTTCTCGAGCTCTCTGCTGCTGCTGCTGTTGCTGTTGCTGCTGATGTTGTTATTCTCCCTCAACTCTGCCGAGAGTCATTGGGGCGCCGCACAAAACTATTCACCAGACTTCTCGAGGTCTCTGCTGCTGTTGTTGTTATTCTCCCTCAACTCTGCCGAGAGTCATTGGGGCGCCGCACAGAACTATTCACCAGACTTCTGCAGGTCTCACCATTCACCCCCCCCCCCTTCGCCCCACACCTTCTCTCCTACCTTTTCAACGATAACATTCAAATGTGAAAATTAATACAAAAACAAAGTCAACAATCACCAGTATGTGTGACGGGGCATTAATCA
>NC_134895.1:14526539-14529039 GCF_041734735.1 Babylonia areolata
GGGCTGCTATCGGAGAGTGGTTCTATACTTCAGATGGAGTCCATCAGGGCTGTCTTCTGTCTCCAACGCTGTTCACCATATTCTCGGAATGCATCATGACTGACGCAATGTCAGCACAGTCAGTATTGGAGGAAGAGCCATCACCAACCTTCGCTTCGTAGACGACATCGACGCTTGTCTGGTTGTGAGCAAGAACTCGCTCAGCTTGTTAATAAAAAACTGGATGAAACATCGACAAGATATGGCACTGAAATTGGAGCCAAAAAGACCATGCTGACGGTGAGCCTCAACACCACCGTCACTACTTATAATAGTTGTCCAGGGACAGAAGCTAGGAACCGTTCAACATTTAACCTTTCTGGGATCAATCATCAGCAATGAAAGATCCAAACGAGAAATCCTATCACGGGTAGCAAAGACAACTTCAACACTGTCAAGACTGAAAGCTGCATGGAAGGATATCAACATATCTATGAAGCACAAGATCACACTCCTGCGTGTACTGGTATACTCCATCTTCCTGTATGCTTTCAAGGCATGGTCCCTCACAGCGGATTTGGAAAGGAGAATTCAAGCTATGGAAATGAAGCGTTATCATAAGATACTGAACATTTAATACACTGATCACATCAGCAATGAGCAAGAGCACCAAACCGTCAAGATCTGCTGATCTCTGTAAAGAATAAGAGCAACGCTGGTATGGTCACGAAACAAGATCCAATGGCTTTGCCAAAACAATCCTCCAAGGGGCTGTTGAGGGAGTGAGACGGAGGGAGAGAAACACACACACAGACACACACACACACAAACGCACACACACAAACACACACACAGAGACATACACACACACACACACACACACGATGGACTAACAACACTGCAGAATGGCAAGGAAAACCATTTGCAGAGACCCAGACGTTGACACACATCTAACAGTCCTGGAGGAATCTGGTGATCAGTTCTGTGCGGTGCCCCAGTGACTATTCACTGGGCTGAGGAAGAAGAAGAAGAAGAAAAGAAGCCTTTTGTTTGCTTGCCGAATAAAGTCAGGTATGCCGAAAAAACACCACAAAAAACCACACACTGCAATGCAACGTAACACAGTACAACACAACATGCTCCACTACACTACGCAATGCTGCCCTTAAAGCCTAGAGTGCAACACAGGACAATACAACACTCAATTCAAAACAACACTCCACACTTCCTAATGCAATTCAATAATAATAATGGTATTTATATAGCGCTGGATCTTGTGCAGAGACAAATCAAAGCGCTTTCGCACCAGTCATTCACACGCATGCATAACTCTAAAACTGTAGTAACTAAAGACAAGGAAGGGCAGGCAAGGGAGGCCATTTTGGGAAGAGGTGGGTTTTAAGGCCAGACTTGAAAGAGCTGAGTGTAGAGACTTGACGAAGCGAAAGAGAAAGTTCATTCCAATCGCAAGGTCCAGAGACAGAGAAAGAACGGCGGCCAACAGTCGAGAGTTTGAATCTGGGTATGCGTAAACAGAGTGGATCCGAAGCCGATCGTAGTGGGCGAGATGGAGTGTAGAGGTGAAGGCGGCCGCAGAGATAGGAAGGGGCAGTTTTGTGAATGCATCTATAACATACCCACAACGCACCCAACACAAACCAACAATACAGTACAGTACACTACAGGCCACAGAATTGCTTGGAACATCACGCAAAATGAACTCCACACACACACACACACACACACACACACACACCACATCACCTCACCGCATTATACCGATCAAAATTTAGAAATTAAAAAAAAAATGACACGTTTCTGAAACTCACTTTTAGAATATTGATTTCACTAAAGCATCAAGATGGTTTTGAAACCTTTCTTCATCAAAGCATATTTCCTGCATATATGTTGTGTTCGATTATGTCCATCAGAACAGCAAAGGACACAACTGCTGTCTCAACTATCCAGGCTAGAATTTGATTATAGCGAAGAGTGTCTTGCTCAGTCCACATCGCCGAATTCTCGGCCAAGAGGGCTTTAGGACAGCTGACGTTCTGGATGGCCCCCAAAGGCCAACTAGCCACCAAGGCTGCAGCACTAAAAGCCAGTGCAACGTTAGCTCCTAGTCTGAGTCACAGTCCTTACCAAAAGACTCAGCTGTAACGTCCCACTGAAGTGAAGAAACTATTGATCATAGAGCCCACACTTTGCTGTTGGCCCAGACAATTAACTCGCCGTTTTCAATAAATCTCTCTCTCTCTCCTCTCTCTCTCTCCTCTCTCCCACACACACACACACACACACACACACACACACACACACACAAATCATCGCTTCGAACGTTCTTGTTCGTCAGCTGTGGAAAGATGACTGTCGTCAGAGGAAAATGTGCGAACAGAAAGAAAAACTTTAGAATAAAAATTACGATAAGGAAGACCAATAAACAGAGAACTGCTTGTGTCTCTATAATCAAGCAGTTGAAGACCCTGAATCTAGATATTTGCTGGGCTAAGATGTCATT
>NC_134895.1:14536539-14539039 GCF_041734735.1 Babylonia areolata
ACTGGAAACTGGGACAAGGACTGGTGCCCCTACCACTGGAGATTGGGACAAGGACTGGTGCCTCTACCATTGGAGATTGGGACAAGGACTGGTGCCCCTACCACTGGAGATTGGGACAAGGACTGGTGCCCCTACCACTGGAGATTGGGACAAGGACTGGTGCCCCTACCACTGGAGATTGGGACAAGGACTGGTGCCCCTACCACTGGAGATTGGGACAAGGACTGGTGCCTCTACCAGTGGAGATTGGGACAAGGACTGGTGCCCCTACCACTGGAGATTGGGACAAGGACTGGTGCCCCTACCACTGGAGATTGGGACAAGGACTGGTGCCCCTACCACTGGAGATTGGGACAAGGACTGGTGCCCCTACCACTGGAGATTGGGACAAGGACTGGTGCCTCTACCACTGAAGATTGGGACAAGGACTAGTGCCCCTACCACCGGAGATTGGGACAAGGACTAGTGCCCCTACCACTGGAGATTGGGACAAGAACTGGTGCCCCTACCACTGGAGATTGGGACAAGGACTGGTGCCTCTACCAGTGGAGATTGGGACAAGGACTGGTGCCCCTACCACTGGAGATTGGGACAAGGACTGGTGCCCCTACCACTGGAGATTGGGACAAGGACTGGTGCCCCTACCACTGGAGATTGGGACAAGGACTGGTGCCTCTACCACTGAAGATTGGGACAAGGACTAGTGCCCCTACCACCGGAGATTGGGACAAGGACTAGTGCCCCTACCACTGGAGATTGGGACAAGAACTGGTGCCCCTACCACTGGAGATTGGGACAAGGACTGGTGCCTCTACCAGTGGAGATTGGGACAGGGACTGGTGCCCCTACCACTGGAGATTGGGACAAGGACTGGTGCCCCTACCACTGGAGATTGGGACAAGGACTGGTGCCCCTACCACTGGAGATTGGGACAAGGACTGGTGCCCCTACCACTGGAGATTGGGACAAGGACTGGTGCCCCTACCACTGGAAATTGGGACAAGGACTAGTGCCCCTACCACTGGAGATTGGGACAAGGACTGGTGCCCCTACCACCGGAAAATTGGGATTGGAACTCCTCTTACCACCACTCAGCAGTTCAAGTTCTGTCTTCGTCCTCTGGGTGATGGGAGAGAACTCAAAAACACTGAGAGCTGAGGGGGCGGACGGGGGGATGGGGGGGAGGGAATTGGGAGTGGACGGATGAGAGGTGACGTGGGGGAGGGGGGGAGGGGGGAGGGAGTGGACGGATGAGAGGTGACGTGGGGGAGAGGGGGGGAGGAGGGAGTTGGGGGAGGAGGGAGTTGGGAGTGGACGGATGAGAGGTGACGTGGGGGAGAGGGGGGAGGGAGTTGGGAGTGGACGGATGAAAGGTGACGTGGGGGAGGGGGGGGGAGGGGGGAGGGAGTGGACGGATGAGAGGTGACGTGGGGGAGAAGGGGGAGGGGGGGAGGGAGTTGGGAGTGGACGGATGAAAGGTGACGTGGGGGAGGGGGGGGGAGGGGGGAGGGAGTGGACGGATGAGAGATGACGTGGGGGAGGGGGGAGGGGGGGAGGGGGGGAGTTGGGAGTGGACGGATGAGAGGTGACGTGGGGGAGGGTGGAGGGGGGAGGGGGAGGAGGGAGTTGGGAGTGGACGGATGAGAGGTGACGTGGGGGAGGGGGGGAGGGGGGAGGGAGTGGACGGATGAGAGGTGACGTGGGGGAGGGGGGAGAGGGGGGAGGGAGTTGGGAGTGGACGGATGAGAGGTGACGTGGGGGAGGGGGGAGAGGGGGGAGGGAATTGGGAGTGGACGGATGAGAGGTGACGTGGGGGAGGGGGGGAGGGGGGGGGAGGGAGTTGGGAGTGGACGGATGAGAGGTGACGTGGGGGAGGGGGGGGGGAGGGGGGAGGGAGTTGGGAGTGGACGGATGAAAGGTGACGTGGGGGAGGGGGGGAGGGGGGAGGGAGTTGGGAGTGGACGGATGAAAGGTGACGTGGGGGAGGGGGGGGAAGGGAGTTGGGAGTGGACGGATGAGAGGTGACGTGGGGGAGGGGGGGGGAGGGAGTTGGGAGTGGACGGATGAAAGGTGACGTGGGGGAGGGGGGGAGGGGGGAGGGAGTTGGGAGTGGACGGATGAGAGGTGACGTGGGGGAGGGGGGGGGAGGAGGGAGTTGGGAGTGGACGGATGAGAGGTGACGTGGGGGAGGGGGGGGAGGGAGTTGGGAGTGGACGGATGAGAGGTGACGTGGGGGAGGGGGGGGAGGGGCGGAGGGAGTTGGGAGTGGACGGATGAGAGGTGACGTTGGGGAGGGGGGGGGGAGGGAATTGGGAGTGGACGGATGAGAGGTGACGTTGGGGAGGGGGGGGGAGGGAGTTGGGAGTGGACGGATGAGAAGTGACGCGGGGGAGAGGGGGGAGGGGCGGAGGGAGTTGGGAGTGGACGGATGAAAGGTGACGTGGGGGAGGGGGGGGAGGGGGGAGGGAGTGGACGGATGAGAGATGACGTGGGGGAGGGG
>NC_134895.1:14544039-14549039 GCF_041734735.1 Babylonia areolata
GTGTGAGTGTTGGAGTGTAACAGTTGTAGTATTGAGAGTATGTTACATGTATGTAACTTTGTGAGTTTTATGCATCGTGTTTTTATAATATCGATGATTCTGTTTTACGTTTCTACTACTTTTTATATGCTTTCTTGTTTCACTTCAGGTACTGGATTGTAAAGCGCTTAGAGCTTGTTTATGCTTGTATTATTGCGCTATATAAAAATAAAATATTAGTATTATTATTCTTTATAATAAAACAG
The DNA here is from genome assembly GCF_041734735.1 of Babylonia areolata. Taxonomy (NCBI): domain Eukaryota; kingdom Metazoa; phylum Mollusca; class Gastropoda; order Neogastropoda; family Buccinidae; genus Babylonia; species Babylonia areolata. The sequence goes on from NC_134895.1 coordinate 14,544,285, forward strand.
TAAACAAAAGTTAGGAACTGCGGTTGAAACTGACGCTGTTGCTGCACTTGGAACTGTTAAAAAATAAAATAAAATAACACGTTTCAGCGGTCAAGAGTTTTAAAGTCTTAATTTCACTTTGAGAAGGAAATGCTTGTCCGTTTTGTCGAACGTACATGTCAGTGTAGAAACTGCTCTTTTCGCTATTTTGGGGGGATAACTGCAGAAAGTTCGACACTCTGAACAGCTTCAAGCGTGTTTTCGGAAGTTCTTCAGAAGTTTTGCGTGCGTGCGCGCGGAATGGTGGAACGTGTGTGTGTTTGTGTGCATGTTAGTTCGTTCGTTCGTTCGTTAGTTAGTCAGTGTGTGTGTGTGTGTGTGTGTGTGTGTGTGTGTGTGTGTGTGTGTGTGTGTGTGTGTGTGTGCGTGTGCGCGCGTGTGTGTGTGTGTGTCTGTGGCTGTGTATGTGTGCGTGTGTCTCTGTGTGTCTGTGTCTCTATGTCTGTGTCTGTGTGTGCGTCTGTGATCGATAGGATAACTGCAGTTGTCTTACTGTATGAGTATACCTACCTGTTTATTTCCCGAGTAACCATGGCACACTCGTTTAATAAATCGACCTGCAACTGTCATTTCAGTGAGAACTGGTTGTTTCTTTGTATGACACAACATTCTTATGAAATTTGCCCTGACACAAAATATTTTTTTTACAGGACAACAACAACAACGAGAAGAGTAAAGTAAAGTAATCAAAATAAATAGAACCGTGTTACATCATCCCAAAATAGAAACACGACTTTATGACAATCAGTCAACGAATGTCATCCAACAAGTGAATGCAAGTGTTCTGGGCCAGGTTGCACGAGGTGATCTTTGCAAGCGGTAAGTTTGCTTAAGAGTTAAGAATGTTCCATCCCAAGTATCAGGAATTTACCGTGGAGTTAGAAACATTCTCAACTATAAGTTTGCTTGGAGTTAAGAATGTTCCAAAGTATTTGAAATTTACCGTGGAGGTAGGAACATTCTTAATGGTAAGTAAAGTGTGCCTGGAGTTAAGAATGTTCCTAAGCATATGGAATTTACCGTGGAGTCAAGAACATTATTGATGATAAGCAAACTCTGCTTAGAACATAATCGTATTTATGATAATCTGTAAACGAACGTCAACCAACAACTGGATACAAGTGTTCTGGGCCAGGTTGCACGAGGTGATCTTTGCAAGCGCTAAGTTTGCTTAAGAGTTAAGAATGTACCATCCCAAGTATCAGGAATTTACCATGGAGTTAGGACCATTCTCAACTATAAGCAAAGTTTGCCTGGAGTTAAGAATGTTCCTAAGCATATGGACTTTACCGTAGAGTTAAGAACATTGTTAATGATAAGCAAAATTTGCTTGGAGTTAAGAATGTTCCTAATTTTTGTTGTTGAAATTTACTGTGGAGCTGAGAACATTCTTAACGATAAGCAAAACTTCATTCTGTTCTTGCAGCAGATGGACAAGGTCTCCCCGCCGCCGCCCTCGGGGCGTGGCTCGTGCGTCACGTGCTCTCTGGTGTTCCTGAATGCTGCCTTGACCTTAACCTTCGCACACACCGGGGCCACCTCCGCCCCACCGCAGCGGTCTTCTTCTGCACCTGCGACAGAGCAACTGTCCGCGTCCTCCGCCGGTGGTGATGGTGGTGGTGACGGTAATGAGACTCCAGTCTTCACAGCAACCCGTGACGGCACTCCACACTTCACGACCCACGCTCCCACAGACCCTCTGCCGCCTGTCTCGGGGCACGGTGACCTGGCTGCGACAAGCGTGGTGACTGGTGGGTACAGTTCCTATACACACAGCCCTTACAATAGTTCCCATACACAGAGCCCTTACAGTAGCTCCTTTACACAGAGAATGTACAGTGGTTCCAAAACACAGAGCTCGAACAACAGTTCCAAGAAACAGAACCCTAATAGTACTTCCTTTTCACAGATCCCGCACACTTGCCATACACAGAGCACGCGCACAGTACCTAAGCGAAGTGGCGTTAAAAGTCTGGTGCCACACCAGACGTTTAGCACAGGTGGCACAGTCACCGAGGACACCACCGGCGTCCATCCACCGTCACGAGGATGGTTCATCCCGGGAACTGCCACAGTCACACAGGAGCCGTTCAGTCCTCAGCCGGGCCGGGAGGACAGGACACACAATCAACACAGCCCCCTGACCGAGTCCCCCTCCCTCACCAGCTTTACAGCCCTCCCCTCACCACAGAAACACTCGGGAAAGCTCGGCTCCGTCGTCCCTCTTGGTAATGCCAGGACCGAAACTGTCATGAACGGACCCGAAGACAGCGTTGGTGGCACGATGAAGGAAGATTCCGCCATCCTCAACGGTCCACCGCCAGGATTTTTTCTGCGCACGTCGGAGTGTGAACCTGGCCTCACAGAGATCACTGAACTGGAGGGAACGCTGTCATGGACTGACCTTGACACCACGCGCGGTGAACAGTACACGTGGAAACTGACCGTTCCGAAAGACCACGCTGTCCATTTCCGGTTCAGCGACGTTCAGATGACACAAGGAAGATGCTTAGAGATTCAGTCATATCACAGTGACAGCCAGCAGTGGAGTGTTGAGAGAGTGTATTACGACAGCGAGAACGTGTCATCCTCTGACGGGAACATCAACCAGTCCCCCCTCATCACCAACCACAGCCAGGTCAGGATCGTGGCCACTGAAGCCCACCAAGAACGAGGAGGAACCAACGTCACCGCCTCGTTTTTCAACATCAGCTTTTTCGCTCACGCCAAAAACGCCACGCCTGAGTCCAGTAAAGGCTGGGGCTGGAGCCTCACTCAGTACGACTGCTCACGTGGCCGGGTACCCAAGGCGTTGCTGTGCAACATGGTACTCGAGTGTCAGGGGGGTGAGGACGAGGAAGACTGCGATTACAGACAGGCAGGGTGTGAGGAGGGCTGGGTACCCCACAGACACCACTGTCTGCTCGTCAAGTTCACCTTCAGCTGCGACCTGGTTCCTTGCGATCTGGAAATAGGACAGTCCCATCCCACTTTGAGCGAAAAAGCCGGTTACCTGTGTGGAAGGCTGTTTGATGCTGATCTCGCCAGCTTACCTGAAACGTCTGGGGTAGGTCTGATAACGTCTGTTACACGTCAGAGTGGCTTCCGAAGCGTTGCACTTAAAATCAACAAGTTCCAGCCGGCCAACAAAAAGATTCACGACCTGTATCGTTACGTCTGGCAGTGGGGAGGAAAGAGAGGCCCCATCGCTTACGGTCGGCAGGACCTGGAACACGCAGGACCTGAGTATAACTGCGCCATGCTGGACATCTACCCCACGCCTCACTTCGTTCCGACGGACTGCATCAGATTCACAAAACTGGTGTTTGCACAAGGTTTCGTCTGCAGCAAACCCAACCCAAACCTTCCTGACACTATTGCAGCAGCAGCTAAGCAACAGATGGTCAAGTTTCCCAAAGCAGTTCCTCATCCCGTCAGTGGTGTTGGTGAAGTCGCACTCAAAGAATGCTCTGACGGATCTCTGGTGCACGTGTTTGACATGTGTCTGTGGGGGGACATGCGGACTGGAGCGGAGCAGTCCCCTCATCGCTTTGTCCTCTTCCAGTGCCGATACGGCCTGCAGGTCCATTACACCATGGTGTGTGACGGTAAGGAGGACTGCGCTGACGGCAGCGACGAGGCCGGGTGCACGACCCCCACCCTCCCCAACTCTTGGCTGCAGGACCGGTTCTTTGTGTGTGAAAACCACCAGCTGCTGAAGGGCAAGAAGCACCGATGTGACGGCGTGGTGGACTGCTTTGACGCCACAGACGAGGAGAGCTGTCAGTCGTGTTACATCGGCATGACGTTCTGCCCGGTCAGCGGCTGTGTCCACCTGACCATTGGTCTTCACTTCCCCAGCTGTCCGCAGATCAAACAAACACCACACCTTCACCACATACCCGTGCCAGGCCGGGTGAAGCTCAGTAAGTTTGGTGTGTCTGAAATGCACCCTGTCAAGGAAGAAGAAAAACGATTTTTGTACGAATGCAGTTCTGAGCTGTACCTTCCGTCCTTCCTAGTGGCCAATGGCGAGAAGGACTGCCCCGATGGTAGGGATGAAGACGTTCTTCCGGAGAACATCGTTTGTCCCGGTTATTACAGATGCCGTGGCTATGGGATTTGTGTTCATCCTGATAATGTCTGTGATGGCACACATCACTGTCCTGACAAAGATGATGAGCTATACTGTTTAACTCTTACCTGTCCGGACAACTGTACCTGTGAGGGTTATGCCTATGCCTGTCAGCAGATGTTTGAGATTGTGAACCATCCTGATGTTCGTTACTTAGATCTCAGCGGAGTGAAGAACATATCATTTGACTTGTTCCACCTTTTGGAGCTTCTCCAGTTTTTAAACCTGTCTCGCTGTGGCCTGGGCAACGTCAATATTTCCAGAATGTCGCAGCTGAGGAAACTGGACCTGAGTTTTAACGAACTGAACGGGCTTTCTTCCGTGGCACTGAAAGACATGGACCGGTTGGATTACTTAGACCTGTCAGGAAACCCCTTTGTCAGAATCATTAATTCCGCTTTCAGCAAGTTTCTCATTAATGCTGGCCTACTTCAAATTGAAACGATGCTTCTGAAACACACGGACATCCACACCGTTGAAGACAACTGTTTTGGTCCTCTATCTGAACTGGTGTACCTGGATATTCGTGGTTCTCCAGTTGAAAATTACGGCGAGAACGTGTTCGGTGGACTGAGGAAGTT
>NC_134895.1:14556539-14559039 GCF_041734735.1 Babylonia areolata
GTAAAATGTATTGATCTGATTTGATGGACACGCTTCCTTTGTTTGGCATCACCAGCGTTGGATTTCTTTTTTCTTAAAAAAAAAAGAAGAAAAAAAAAAGAAAAAAAGAAAGAAAGACACCCAACCTGCCCATCCTGAAAGGCGCTACTCTGAGGACAACGTGCACCTTGCTGGAGTCTGCACGAAGCTGGGCATAGCAGCCTCATCTGCAGCCACTGGAAAGGGGTCCACAGCGTTCAGTACAGGTCTTACCTCATCGTTTGGTGAAACATGGCTGAAGCTCTGGAGGCTTCTTGTTCTTGTTCTTGTTCTTGTTGTTGTTCTTGTTCTTGTTGTTGTTCTTCTTCTCCTTCTTCTTCTGCTTCTGCTTCTTCTTGTTCTTTTTCTTCTTCTCCTTCTTCTTCTGCTTCTTCTTCTTCTTTTTCTTCTTCACCTTCTTCTTCTTCTGCTTCTGCTTCTTCTTCTTCTTTTTCTTCTTCTCCTTCTTCGCCTTCTTCTTCTTCTTCCTCTTCTTCTTCTGCTTCTTCTTCTTTTTCTTCTTCTCCTTCTGCTTCTTCTTCGTTCCTGGACTGCGATTCCCACGTTTACTCGTATGCAAGAGTAGGATTTTACGTGTATGACCGTCTTTACCCCCGTTACGTAGGCAGCCATACTCCGCATTCGGGGAGGTGCATGTCGGGTGTGTTCTTGTTTCCATAACCCACAGAACGCCGACGTGGATTACGGGATCTTTAACGTGCGTATTTGATCTTCTGCATGCAAATACGCACGAAGGGGGTTCAGGCACCAGCAGGTGTGCACATCTTGTAGCTGAAATAAAATCGTGGATGACAAACATCAAACAACAAATGATTGGCGAAGAAAACAGAAATGATTTTTCTTGCTCCTAAACGTTTGCTAAATTCTGTTTCACTCCCCCGTCGGGGTAAGTATTGCCATGTAGCCTAGAGGAAACGCGCCCGCCTAGGAAGCGAGAGAATCTGAACGCGCTGGTTCCAATCACGGCTCAGCCGTCGATATTTTCTCACCCCTCCACTAGACCTTGAGTGGTGGTCTGGACGCTAGTCATTCGGATGAGACGATAAATCGAGGTCCCGTGTGCAGCATGCACTTAGCGCACGTAAAAGAACCCACGGCAACAAAAAGGTTGTCCCTGGCAAAATTCTGTAGTAAATCCACTTCGATGGGGAAAACAAATAAAAACTGCACGCAGGAAAAAATACAAAAAAATGGGTGGCGCTGTGGTGTAGCGACGCGCTCTCCCTGGGGAGAGCAGCCCGAATTTCACACAGAGAAATCTGTTGTGATAAAAAGAAATACAAAATACAATTACAAAATACAATTCGCCACCCGACAGACTTATAGTTTAATGATCACACTCTGACATCGATTTTGAAAGAGAACAGCGTCAAAATTATTCAGCATTCTGTTCAGCATGCTTTCCAATGATGATCGGAGTCCCCAGACTCTGTGTGTGTGTGTGTGTGTGTGTGTGTGTGTGTGTGTGTGTGTGCGTGCGTGCGTGCGCGCGTGCGTGCGAGCGTGTGTGTGTGTGTGTGTGTGTCTGTGCGTGCGTGCGTGCGTGCGCGCGTGCGTGCGAGCGTGTGTGTGTGTGTGTGTGTGTGTGTGTGTGTGTGTGTGTGTGTGTGTGTGTGTGTGTGTGTGTGTGGGTGTGTGTGTGTGTGCGTGGGTGTGTGTGTGCGTGCGCGCGTGTTTGTGTTTGCGTGTGTGTGCGTGCGTGTGTGTGTGTGTGTGTGCGTGTGTGTGTGTGTGTGTGTATGTGTGTGTGTGTGTGTGTGCGTGTGCACGCGTGCGTGCGCGCGTGCGTGCGTGTGTGTGTGTATGTGTGTGTGTGTGTGTGTGTGTGTGTGCGTGCGCGCGTGCGTGCGTGCGTGCGTGCGTGTGTGTGTGTGTGTGTGTGTGTGTCTGTCTGTCTGTGTACGTGAGAGGCAGACAAAGTAAGGCAGACAAATAGAAAGACAGACGCACAGACAGACAGACAGACAGACAAAGAGACAGACAGAGCTAGTTCAATGACGACTTCAAAGCCCCAGCATAATGGCCCAGTCATGCATCAGAATTTCTCACACCACAGTGACACGACGCAAAACTTCCTTCTTCACACAGTAAACACTCATCTATCGTCTGCAGGGGTGCATAGAGAGCGGGGATGGGTGGGGGTGTGTGTGTGTGGGGTGGGGGGGGGAGAGAGAGAGAGAGAGAGAGAGGGATGGGAGAGAGGGAGAGACAGAGTCAAATAGACAGAGAGACAGAGAGAGGGGGTAGAGAGAGAGGGTGGAGAGATGAGAGAGAGGAGAGAGAGAGGGGGTGTGGGGGAGAGAGAGAGAGAGAGGGATGGGAGAGAGGGAGAAACAGAGTCAGACAAAGAGACAGAGAGAGGGTGTAGAGAGAGAGAGGGTATAAAGATGAGAGGAGAGAGAGAAAGAGAGGGGGGAGGGAAAGAGACAGAGACATAGAGATGTAGAGAGAGAGGGTAGAG
>NC_134895.1:14569039-14581539 GCF_041734735.1 Babylonia areolata
TAAACAAAGAAAAACAAAATCAATACGAACACCATTAGGTTTTTAATAAAAGATACAAACTGTTTTGTTTCACAGTAACACCATAGTAGGCAATGCTCATTTGATGAAAATATTGGATGGAATGCTACATTTAACTGAGACGAAAGTACTCTGTGTGTGTGTGTGTGTGTGTGTGTGTGTGTGCACAGGCCGTTTGCATGTGCTTGCGTACACGTGTGCGTGAGTGTGTTTGCGTGCATGCACGCGCACATGTTTGTGTATGCGCGCGCGTATGTGTTCTGTAGTTTACAGTTAAACATATTTTTGGGAGGGTGGGGGAAGGGGTGGTGAATGGGAGGTGGTTAAAACGGAAACTAAGCTAGAACGAATTTAAAACCTTGTTGTTTGGTGTTTTTCCGTAAAAAAAAAAAAAAAAAAAAAACCCCTGAAAAAATATAGATGTCAAACTTTCTTATTACTGATTTAAAAAAAAAAATTCTCTGTGGTTATATTGTTCCAGGTTCTACTCGAACTGCGGTGTCCACTCTTGTCCTGACTTTGGCTCCTTTGCTGCTTCTGTGGCTGAGCTGCTGAGCACTGACCTGTGTCCAGAGAACTAGACAGCCGGGACATCTCCAACTACGGGCACGTGATGCACGTGCCGACCTGACGGACTTGGCGTTGCTTACCCTTCCTCTCTTTTACTACAACGAAATTATGTTTTGGGGGTTGTAATTACCTGCCGCATAATTATTTCCCTTCCGCCCCTCTTCAGTTCACTCCCTTTGGTTTCTTTTTTTTTCATGCATGGCAAACCATGAGTGCTCAACAGTTATGACACCCCCCCACCTGTTTATTACGTTTTCCAACTTTCTTTTGCGAATATATTTTTGTAATAATGTATTGTCCTATAGGCTGTTCTGATTGTTTTTGTACATATATTTATCACGACGTTTCCTACAGAGCGTATTTACAACACTGAATCCGAAAGAATTCATTTGCTATAGTCTTTTAATGGTCTTTTCTCTCTTTTTTTTTCTCTTTTTTTTTTTTTTCATTTATTCATTCGTTTGTTCGTTCTTGTTTTTTTTCCCTACAGTACCAACAAGAAAAGTTGACGCAATTCTAAATATTTGTTGTTGTGGTTTTTGTTTGTTTGTTGTTGTTTTTTTTTGGGGGGGGTTAATGTTTTTTTTTTTTTATTCAAGTAACTCTTATGTTTTATACTTACTAGCTCATGGTTTCTTGGAACTCTTGGTTCATACTAAAGTTAGTGCTGTTATTGCTCTTTTTTTTTTTTTTTCTTCAAGGTGTAATTTCTTGAACGCGTGTAAGTGCCGCAGTATAACTGGTCACAAATCCGTTTAAGCAAACTAATCGTTAAATTACAGTTATTCTCTGGTTATGTCATTAGTTATACGGTCACTGCCTGTCTTGTTTACTATGATTTCCGCACACAGCTTATGTGGTTAATTTTTTTGTGATTATTTGCATTGCTCCTTGTTTATAACCACAATGTTTATTTCGAAACAGTTATGGATATTGCTCAGATATAACAAGAACTGCTGCTGTTGATGATATTACTTATAGTTCTTGTGCTTTTTTTTTATCTTCTAATTTTGCGTTTATCATCGGATGAGTGTGATATGTCTAGTCAGTTAATATCACAGTTAAACATCATAATTATCGGTGTTCGCTTATCGTAACCTCCTTTGTATTTATACGTAAATTTCATAGATGTACCTTTCGCGTTTTCAAATAGAAACACTGAAAAATAAATTAAGACCATTCAGCTAACTTTGAAGCAAGGCTGTGTTTTCGAAAAGCAGATAGATGAAGCGTGTAGCTGTGGTCAACTAATACAAATGAAATCTCTTAACTGACCTAGTGCTTCTTAAATCGGGTACGATGCAATAATTCAACACGTTTATTCTGCAGGTAGTCTTCAGCGGTTTGCTAACGCTTAAATGTATGTAGGTTACCACATCAACATTATCCGAATCTTGGATTGCATGTTTGGTTAAGATATGGAAGATTTTTTTTCCTGTTTTGTAAATATTGCTTTTGTATGTTATGGTGTCTGCTTAAAAAAAAAATTTAAGCATTACGCCTGTTCTGTTTTTTATTTTAAAGATTAATATCGATTACAGAAGAAACATTTCAGTACGGAACAGGCTATGTAACAGTTAGCCTTCCTTTAACTCACTCAGTACGGCCAGTCCTCTCTTCTCCTCTACACAAACCCCTCGGATGTCCAGTGGGTGTCTGAATGACCCAACCTTTAGCTTCCGTCGTCAGAATTGTGGTATTCTTTGTCAACATTCACGTCTTCAGTATAAGAGCCTTCCGCTTGCAATATTTTGATGGTGGTAATTGGGGTGAAACGCTGTTAACGTCGTCTCTTTCGCCGTTCGTATGGAGAGAGTTAAAAAAGCAAAAACTAGAGAGAGAGAGAGAGAGAGAGAGAGAGAGAGAGAGAGACAGAGAGAGAGAGAGACAGAGAGAGAGAGAGAGAGAGAGAGACAGAGAGAGAGACAGAGAGACAGAGAGAGAGAGAGAGAGACAGAGAGAGAGAGAGAGAGACAGAGAGAGAGAGAGAGAGACAGAGAGAGAGAGAGAGAGAGAGACAGAGAGAGAGAGAGAGAGACAGAGAGAGAGAGAGAGAGAGACAGAGAGAGAGAGAGAGACAGAGAGAGAGAGAGAGACAGAGAGAGACAGAGAGAGAGAGAGAGACAGAGAGAGAGACAGAGAGAGAGACAGAGAGAGAGAGAGAGAGACAGAGAGAGAGAGAGACAGAGACAGAGAGAGAGAGACAGAGAGAGAGAGAGAGAGACAGAGAGAGAGAGAGAGAGACAGAGAGAGAGAGAGAGAGACAGAGAGAGAGAGAGAGAGACAGAGAGAGAGAGAGAGAGAGACAGAGAGAGAGAGAGAGAGAGAGACAGAGAGAGAGAGAGAGAGAGAGAGACAGAGAGAGAGAGAGAGAGAGAGACAGAGAGAGAGAGAGAGAGAGAGAGACAGAGAGAGAGAGAGAGAGACAGAGAGAGAGAGAGACAGAGAGAGAGAGAGAGAGAGAGACAGAGAGAGAGAGAGAGAGAGACAGAGAGAGAGAGAGAGAGACAGAGAGAGACAGAGAGAGACAGAGAGAGAGAGAAGAAGAAGATGAAGCGACAAACAAATCTTATGACATTTAACGTGGCCACGGCTTTATTTAAAACCAAACTAAACTAAAATAATGATGATGATAATAATAACTAAATAAATGAATAAAATAAAATTATATATATATATATATATATATATATAAGGCACGTGCATTCAAAATCTCGACTCCACCTAGTGAAGAAGTTAAAGCACAGGTTTAACTTAGACTGACACAAGGCAGAGGGATTGTTTTGCATGGGCGATCTTCGGCAGCGCCGGCTAAAATTGCTTAACTTTAAGAACGCCCGTGCGTCTATCGTGATAGCGTGGAGTTAAGAACGTTCCTAAAGCTGAGCAAACTTTGTTACACTAAGATCACTCATGCAGCATATCCTAGGGCTTCAGTTGCCTGGACAAAAAGCGAAACAGGAAGACTGCTTTAATTAATTGAAGATTGCCTCACTGTTTGACACTGCCGCATTGTTTTGCGGCACAAGGGGCTGGTGGTGCACTGTTTGACAATATCGCATTGTTTTGCGGCACAAGAACAATGCGGCACAAGTGGCTAGTCGTGCACTGTTTGACACTGCCGCATTGTTTTGCGGCACTAGTGGCTGGTCGTGCACTGTTTGACACTGTCGCATTGTTTTGCGGCACAAATGGCTGGTCGTGTACTGTTTGACACTGTCGCATTGTTTTGCGGCACAAGAACAATGCCGCACAAGTGGCTAGTCGTGCACTATTTGACACTGTCGCATTGTTTTGCGGCACAAGTGGCTGGTGGTGCACTGTTTGACACTGTCGCATTGTTTTGCGGCACAAGTGGCTGGTGGTGCATTGTTTGACACTGTCGCATTGTTTTGCGACACAAGTGGCTAGTCGTGCACTATTTGACACTGTCGCATTGTTTTGCGGCACAAGTGGCTGGTGGTGCACTGTTTGACACTGTCGCATTGTTTTGCGGCACAAGAACAATGCGGCACAAGTGGCTAGTTGTGCACTATTTGACACTGTCGCATTGTTTTGCGGCACAAGAACAATGCGGCACAAGGGGCTAGTTGTGCACTATTTGACACTGTCGCATTGTTTTGCGGCACAAGAACAATGCGGCACAAGGGGCTGGTGGTGCGCTGTTTGACACTGTCGCATTGTTTTGCGGCACAAATGGCTGGTCGTGCAATAGTAAGTGATAGGGAGGGAGGGGGGGGCATGAGGGAACGAACTATCAGGGCGGCGGTGATGCGGTTGATTTCACCCCACCTGTGTTATTCCTCCACTGGCAGATTTTCATTTCTGTCTCATCTCTTTTCTTTTATTCATTTATTATTAAGCTTTTTTTTTTTAAATTGTGAAACACACACACACACACACACACACACACACACACACACACACACACACACACACACACACACATGCTCGCGCGCGTGTTCCTTGTTGAATACATGACGCTTTTAATCTCATATTCCGGCTAATTTTTCTTCTTCGCTATTTTCCTTTTACGTCTCTCTCTCTCTCTCTCTCTCTCTCTCTCTCTCTGCATTTATGCTTGTTTGCTTATGTTGTCTTATTGAGTTGTATAATGTTCATATTAACCCCTTCACTTGGGGCTGAGGCCTATATGTGAATAAACCATTCCGTTTCCGTTTCTCTCTCTCTCTCTGTCTCTCTCTCTCATCTCTCTCTCTTTTGATGAATATAAATCATAATGTATAACCTATATTTTCCCCTCACTGTTGAGCATGATGACCGGTTTGTCGTTTGCAGCACATGTGACCACTACTTTTATACAGAGGTCCGAACAATCCTACATTTGCCCCAAATGTTTTCTCTGCGATCATCAGTTTAACCAAGTCTGTGGTAGGCCCATTATTCTCTCAATGCAGTGATATATTTTTATTGTATTTATTTGATATGCGACGTTTCTTTTGACGTATGTTGTAATTTTTTAATTGAATTAATTCTTTTTGATTAATGACATGATATTCGTCAATAAAGTATATTACAATCATTATTTCGTTGTTATGACTGTTTGATTTACGACGAAGCAGTGCGATGATTTTGGAGGGGATTGTGCTGTATTGCACTGTGATAAACAACACATATATCCGCGCAAACACACAGATGCACATGCGCGCGCGCTCATACACACAAACAAACATGCATACATGCGCGTGGCCAGGAACGCACTCGCCGCACACAACCACGCACACAGACGCGAGCGCACACACACACATACTTCCCCCCGCCCCCCGCCCCCCACACACACTCCCCCTTCCCCCCCAACCTATCAATCTGTCCAAGTAGTAATAAGGCAGCCAGGCTAGTATATTTGTATTTGTATTTCTTTTTATCACAACAGATTTCTCTGTGTGAAATTCGGGCTGCTCTCCCAAGGGAGAGCGCGTCGCTACACTACAGCGCCACCCATTTTTTTTGTTGTTGTTGTATTTTTCCTGCGTGCAGTTTTATTTGTTTTTCCTATCGAAGTGGACGTTTCTGCAGAATTTTGCCAGGAACAACCCTTTTGTTGCCGTGGGTTCTTTAACGTCCGCTAGGTGCGTGCTGCAGACGGGACCTCGGTTTATCGTCTCATCCGAATGACTAGCGTCCAGACCACCACTCAAGGTCTAGTGGAGGGGGAGAAAATATCGAGCTATTGGCGATCTGCCCCTCAGAATACAGTCAAGGTGTTCGTGGCTGTGGTCTTTAATAATAATAATAATAATACTAATTATAATAATAATGATTCATAACTTTTCTATGGCGCGATATCGAGTACTAATGCTGCTCAAAGCGCCTTACATCATCGAGCCAGATATAAATATAACATAAAACATTACAGCAGCTCAACCCAATGCGTTCACAGAATGAATACGAACCAGCCGCCGTGGCGAAGTGGTTAGCGTCGCGGACTGACGGTTGGGAGGACGCGGGTTCGAATCCCAGCGGAGGTGGGTTTTTCGGCCCGTGGCCGGCTCCTGCCCAGAGTTGAGTGTGCTGTGGGCTTAAATGGGGAGACTGGGACCACACAGTCGAGTGTCATCCACTTCAAGGATGCGTCTTTGGGTGTGTTGCTCTAATTACCTGACCAACACTGCAAGTGTCTGTATCTCTCGGGCCTGGTTAACGCCGGGATATCATTATGACAGGAAGCGTAGAGTACAGCCTTGTCACGCAGTCCCAAACCAAAATGGACCTCCATAGCAACATCGTCTTCATCATCGTCATCCTCCTCCTCCTTCATCGTCATCAATAAAAAAAAATAAAAAAAAGAAGTCTCAAAGTCTGTGGCCTTTCATGCCCTGCTCTCATGGTGACCTCAGTTTCGATACCCCTCCACTTCCGTGCTTGGGGTGAGTCCTGTCAATGTCGTCAGTGTCGGCAGATTCATGGGTGGCTGTTGTTTGAGGGACGTGGTGGCGGTCTCCACTCTGGAGGGGACGCTCACTCAGTCTGGCTCCGCGACTAAGCCATTATTGTCGTTAGTAGGGGGCTTAGTAGGTGGTGTCCTAAGTACGTTAAAAACAGAACAGGCACCACTGAACACCACCGAAGTGACTCAGCAGCAGTGCAGGGTCTCCTCTGGTGTGTGGCCTCCTCGCGACCTAACATCGATGGTTCCGTGTGGACTGCCGACGCTGGAACTGCGACGGACGAACCCGGGTGTGTCCGTGTGTGGGGGAATCTAAATGAGCGGCGTGGGAGTAATGCCACTGAAACGGTGCAGATGATGGGGCAGCAACAAAAAAAAAAAAAAAAAAAAAAAAAAAAAGAATGAATACGAAAAAAAACCAGAAAAACCCCCCAGAAAAAACAAACATGATCCACCAAACAATAAAAATATCAAGTAAATAATGCTTGGATTAAAAAGAAATACATTCCTTAAAAATACACATTTTTTTAAGACACACACATACATGCACGCGCACACCCCGGCACACTCGCACCCACCCACCAACCCCCCCCCACCCCCCCCCCCCCCCACACACACACACACACACACGCGTGCGCGCACCAACACACATTAAATATATCAACTGCACTAAAACAGGATTACGCCGGCGAGTAGTATAAACATCTCTAGCATAAAACTCCATGTGATGAACAGACTTTTTCCCTGAAGGATGCCGTGGTCTAGGCCTTGGACTGATCCTGGTTGTCCTGCTGGGGTGTCAGTCCTGGCTGTGGGCAGGTGGCCGGGGCGAAGTCATGGCAATGTCCTGGCAATGTCCCTCTGCTACCCGTGCATCACCACAACTCGGGCAAACGAGAGACAGCAGAGGGCAGCAGTAACCAGTGACGTCACAGCAGCAAGTGATGACGCGGAGCACGCGGCCAGCCGGGTGCAGACGTCACAGTGGTGGCGGGGAAGGGGGCGGGAGTCGCTCGCGTCTTGGACCATCTCCGAGAAGACGTTGGTCCAGAAGGTCGTCACGTTTTTCACCACTGTCGCCCTGAAGAAATAATGGTACACAAACACACACACACACACACACACACACACACACACACACACACGCACGCACGCACGCACGCGCGCGCGCGCACACACACACACACTATATATATATATATATATATATAATAAACAGGAAGAGCGGGAGATCAGTACGAGAATGCATCAATGCACGGAATTGGCACATGGAAAAAGAATGTATGTGTGTATGTATGTACGTGTGAATGTATGCACGTACATTATGTATGTCCATTCTGAGGGCAGTCAAAGCGGAGAGACACAATAACCTGCAGGTGAAGAAAGGGTCAAATAGTACTCTCACAGCCGGGATCTCTTTCTTTCTCCCTTGTGATTCAGGTTCCTGTTCTTTAGAATGCAAAGGAATTACGATACAGGCACTTGAACCGTCAAAGCCATGCATTAATCATGTGGTATTTCAGACCTATGATGAGTGTGTGTGTGTGTGTGTGTGTGTGTGTGTGTGTGTGTGTGTGTGTGTGTGTGTGTGTGTGTGCAAAGGAATTACAATACAGACATTTTAACAAAGCCATCCATTGATAATGTAATATATAGACCTACGTTGATTTTGTTGTTGTTGTTGATGTTGTTGTTGTTGTCAAAACGTTTTCCATATTTTAAGCACATGAACACGAGATGTAGTGTATTAATACACACAGCTCGAAAAACTGACACCCAAAACCACGGGATCTAACCTAAAAACGTTTTTATCTTATTTCTAAGCACATAAAAACAAAATATAGTGCAGCTTGTCGTCAGTAGGGGGCTTAGTAGGTGGTGTCCTAAGTACGTTAAAACAGAACAGGCACCACTGAACACCACCGAAGTGACTCAGCAGCAGTGCAGGGTCTCTTCTGGTGTGTGGCCTCCTGGCGACCTAACATCGATGGTTCCCTGTGGACTGCCGACGCTGGAACTGCGAAGGACGAACCCGGGTGTGGCCGTGTATGGGGGAATCTAAATGAGCGGCGTGGGAGTAATGCCACTGAAACGGTGCAGATGATGGGGCAAAAAAAAAATATATATATAGTGCAGCAACACACACACACATTTCGAAGACTGACAACCACGGCCACACAGTCTCACCTGAAGTAGATATGGCCGGGCGGACTCATCGGGGAGAGCCAGAAGAACTGAACCTTGTTCGTTCTTTTGACGCTTGCGTTGTGCGATACAGCACTCTGCATCACACAGACCACAGACGGACAGGCAGGCAGACGCACAGTCAATAGCGTATGCAGACACACACACACACACACATACACACGCGTGCGCACGCACACACACACACACACACATACATAAACACACACACACACACACACACACACACACACACACACAAAACACGCATGCACAAACATACGCATGCACGCACACACACACAAATGCACGTACGCACGCACGCACACACGCACGCACACACGCACGCACACACACGCGCGCGCGCATACACACACACACACACACACACACACACACACACAGAGGGACGTTAGATATGTGAGTGCAATGGATCTGCGAAATTTGTATAGGTCTGTCTCTTTGTGAATTAGCCACAGTGTCTGCAACACGGCCAAACGATCGGCTTATTATCACAGACTGACATAAGCTTAGCAAAATGAGAACTGTATGATCAATGGTTTCTCTATTAAATGGGAAGTCATTTACAGTTTTGTCTTTGGTGAAGGACTATAAAAAAAAAAAAGTCTCCCTTTCACCGCCAGTCAGTTTAGAGTGCAAAATTCCTTTGAGCTATAAACACAGAAAATATGGTGTCTAAGAATAGCTGGGTATACCCCTGTGATGGGTAGAAAATATGACTTATCCTACCACCAAACATTACAAGCAGTAGGTTCGTGGATAACAGACACATGATCTGGTCACCCTTCGGTGACATGGGTCCTCTACCTAGCTGCTGCATAAATGCGAGTTTGCCAATGAAAGGGGAAAATTTGTTTAAAGGCAAAATTGCACTGGCTCTTAGGACTGCAGCCTTGGGAGCTTGTTGGCCTTTGGGAACCATCCCAACGCCGACTGTCCTAAAACCCTTTTGGCCCCGAGAGAGGGGGTGTAACTTGGACAAGACACTCTCCACTATAATCAAATTCTAGCCCAGATAGTCAGGACAGCAGTTACCTCCTCTGCTGTTCTGGTGGTCATAGTCGGACTCGGCTGACTATCATATTGCAACAAGTTCATTCTCAACATCTGAATTCAAAAGAAAACTTCTGAGAGAAGGATTCTTTTGATATTTTCCACCTGTACCTCGTGAGACACCGTGGCAGACTCGATTAGACGTCGATCAAGTGTTCACCAGTGATCAGGGTTCTAGGCTCCGTTTCGACATGGTGTTGTGTCTTTGAGAAAGGTAATTTCCCTTCACTCTACCCAGGTACCTGACTTGGGTAGGGGAAGGTTACTACGGCGGAAGGAGAGGACTGGGCCCCGCCTTCCAAATGCAGAGCTCTGGACACACTGTGGAGTGATGGCCTAGAGGTAACGCGTCCGCCTAGGAAACGAGAGAATCTGAGCGCGCTGGTTCAAATCACGGCTCAGCAGCCGATATTTTCTCCTCCTCCACTAGACCTTGAGTGGTGGTCTGGACGCTGGTCATTCGGATGAGACGATAAACCGAGGTCCCGTGTGCAGCATGCACTTAGCGCACGTAAAAGAACCCACGGCAACAAAAAGGGTTTCTGGCAAAATTCTGTAGAAAAAAATAAACCCTTGGCACTGAAGGGGTTGAATAGACTGGAGACTTACCCGAGGTCTTTCAATGTGGCAGTCCATCACTTTGAGGAAGTTGCCCTCCCCCTGAAAGTAGAAGCTCCCAACAGGCTTGTCACTGTAGCAGTCCGCCATCCGGGCTTGAACCAACATGCCTACAAAGTGATCCGGGTCCCTCTTCACTCGCAGAGTCACTGAAACCAGTACGAGTTTTCCTGAACTGAGATACTTACATATACTAATATCCGTGAGATTATGTTATATTGTCCGAAGACATTTTGTTCATTTACCTACCTCCCCGTCCCCACCTCCCCCCCCTCCCCCCGCCATGTAGGCAGCCATACATCTTTCTCGGGGGGCTGTGCATTCCGCGGGTGTATGTTCTTGTTTCCATAACCAACCGAACGCTGACATAGATTACAGGATCTTTGACGTGCATATTTCTCTTCTGCGTGCGTGTACACACAAAAGAAGGTTCAGGCACTTCGCAGGTCTGCACATAGGTCTCAGATCGGGGGTGAAGAAAGCTGCGACGGGAATCGAACTCGAGGACACTGGGGCGATAATCCGGCAGCCGCTCTGACCACTTGACCACAACACAACACCCGTCATCCCCTGACTCGCACAGCCAGTGACAGATAGTCTGTGAGTATGCTTTGATGTACAGTTTCAGTTTCAGTTACTCAAGGTGGCGCCACTGCGTTCAGACAATTCCATATACGCTTCCCCACATCTGCTAAGCAGATGCCTGACAGCAGCATAACCCAACACGCTCGCAAGACATTGAATGCATATATATATGTGTGTGTGTGTGTGTGTGTGTGTGTGTGTGTGTGTGTGTGTGTGTATTCGTGTACCAACCAGAGCGGATTTCATTTACATGATTCTGCCAGAGGACAACACATTTGTCGCCATGGGTTCTTTTTCAGTGCGCCAAGTGCATGCTCGGTTCATCGTCTCATTTTCCAGTCAAACTTGGAGCGGTGAAAGGGCGAGAGCGGGATTCGAACCCAGACCCTAACGGACACTATATCAGCAGATTAGCGTCTCAACCATCCTGCCACCTTGCTCCTTCGCATTCATTCATCATTTCATTAATTATGCCCATCGCTCTCCGGTGGAGCGTAGGCCATCGACGACCCCTCGCCATCGCACTCTGTTCTGACTGAAAAATCGAATTGAGCGTCTGGTCATTCCAGTCCCTTGCTGATTCAGCTCTGCCTCGGTGTCTCGCCTCCAGCTGTTGCGAGGCCGGCCTCTCTTCCTCTTTCCCTGCGGGTTCCAGGTCAGGCCTTGGCGTGTGATGCTTGACACTGGCTTCCTGAGGGTCTGTCTGATCCAGCCCCACTTCCTACGCATTATCTGCTTGGCCACTGGTTCCTGTCCCACTCGCTCCCACAGATCTTCGTTTCAGATCTTCTCCTGCCATCAGATCTTGTAGATGCGCCTCAGACAGGTGTTGAAGAATGTCTGAATCTTCTGCTGCATCGTCTATGTTGTCCGCTATGTCTCGCATCCGTAGAATAGAATTGACTGCTCCTTCGCATTGTTGGACTGAAAGTGTCGTTGTTTGTGACTGTAAGATCACGTGACCTATCTCACCTGACAGTGATTGGTCGTACTGAAGGAAGGTGGCAGAATGGTTAAGACGCTCATCCCGATACAGTTGAGTCCATGAGGGTGTGGGTTCGAATCCCTCTCTCACCATTTCTCCAAAGTTTGACTGAAAAATCGAATTGAGCGTCTGGTCATTCGGATGAGACGATAAACCGAGGTCCCGTGTGCAGCATGCACTTGGCGCACTGAAAAAGAACCCATGGCAACGAGAATGTTGTCCTCTGGCAAAGTCCTGTAGAAAAAAATCGACCTGGCTAGGTATACACAAATATGTAATGCATGCGCTTAAGGCCTGACAGTCAATCGCGTTGGGTTATGCTGCTGGTCAGCCATCTGCATAGTAGATGTGGTGTCACTGAATGATGGATTAACTCACTCAGTACGGCCAGTCCTCTCTTCTCTTCTGCACAGACCCCTCGGATGTCCAGTGGGTGTCTTAATGACCCAACCTTTAGCTTCCGTCGTAAGAATTGTGGTATTCTTTGTCAACATTCACCTCTTCAGTATAAGAGCCTTCCGCTTGCAATATTTTGATGATGGTAATTGGGGTGAAACG
>NC_134895.1:14586539-14614039 GCF_041734735.1 Babylonia areolata
GGAATTCTACTTGCTCAAGAAAGCCAAGACCTTGGTTTGATATCTTGTCCAGAAAGACTAGTATCCAGTCCACCAATATACATGCGAGAAAAACATCAGGCATGTGGCATCAGAAACCACACACATGAGTGGTTATCTCCCATTCTGTTTGCCTGGACTATCACCTTTTGATGTCAGTATGTCAGTAGTTCGTAAAGTCAGAATCTGTGCTGTGACTGCCAGTAAGGTGGATTTAAAAAAAAAAAAAAAAAAAAAAAAAAAAAAGTCAAGTGCTAGGCTTTCTTTGCAAGATAAGCACTGTGAAGCTTGCATTCTGTCAGTGACACTTTCGTAAAAATTGTTCCGTTACAAATGTATTCACTCGCTTTTTGTGTCTTTGACTAGCAAACACTCCGAAAAACTTTTAAGTACCTGTTTAACAACACAGGTGGCAGTTGACATGTTTAAGCTGTACTGATTATTATTATTATTATTATTATTATTATTATCATTATTATTATTGTCATGTTTTCACAAGACATTTCCCCTGGAGGGAAATAAAAAGATTTCCATTGAAAAACACAAATTCTCATTTTCTTCTTCCTGTACTGAGAGTTTATTTACTTTACTGCAGATTATGCTGACCTGAACTGAGACACTTCTAATTACTGACAGTTACCTACAAGTCCTGTGTCAATCATAATTCACAGTCCTCCTCTAATGAAAGCATCTCTTCACGTCCTGAGAATCAAAGGCCAGCCTTCATTATTCTTCACATTATGCATGCAGTCCAGCTTCTATTAAAAAGTCTTTCATGGCACAATGAGAATAACACTGTACACTTTCATTCACACTGAGCAATTTGGTTTTCCTGCACTGCACATACACACACACATACACATACATGCATACGTGTGTCTACACACAAACTTGTGCATGAACACACACAGCAATTTGGTTTTCCTGCACTGCACATACACACACACATACACAAACATGCATACATGTGTCTACACACAAACTTGTGCATGAACACACACACACACACATACACTCT
Source organism: Babylonia areolata (assembly GCF_041734735.1). Taxonomy (NCBI): domain Eukaryota; kingdom Metazoa; phylum Mollusca; class Gastropoda; order Neogastropoda; family Buccinidae; genus Babylonia; species Babylonia areolata. Next base: position 14,587,576 of record NC_134895.1, read on the forward strand.
GATCCTCAAGCCATATTACTTTTGCCCCCACTGTTGTCGCACAACAGTCAACAGTTCTGTTTTGATATATCACTTCAACCACTCTTTTTTTTTTTTTTTTCCCTTTCCACATACCAGCAACTGGCCACCTACCACTCTTAAAAAAAAAAAAAAAAAAAAAATCACACCTGGAAAGCATGGCTTAACTATACAAAGTACAGCAAAAACACAAACAACTGAGTGCATGGGAAAAAAAAACCCAAAACAAAACAAACAAAAAAAACACCATTGGGCAAGTCATTTTTCAGCTGAAAAAAAAAAAAAAAAAAAGTAACAAAAATCCCCCCCAAACAAAACACGATCAATGAAGAAAGAGATCAAAACTTGCAGAAGTTGTACAAAACACACAGAGGAATGGATATGTCAGAAAGAAAACGAAAAACAGACAACAGAAAAAAAATAAAGAAAGAAGACAGAAACAAAGAGTGGTAGAAAAAGGAGGACATTCCTAACATGCCTCATTCAGTCAAGTGTTTCCATAACAGTTTCAGTTTCAGTGGCTCAAGGAGGCGTCACTGCGTTAGGACAAATCCATATACGCTACACCACATCTGCCAAGCAGATGCCTGACCAGCAGCGTAACCCAACGCGCTTAAGTCTTTCCATGACAGAACACACGTTTCCCTTCCACACAAACATCCCTTCCAACAACTACTTTGCCTTGGAACAACTAAACAAGTACAACCCTCCTCCACATCATTTTCATTTTATGCCAGTGCGCTCACCAGTTCTCCACAACTTGGCAGTCACCTGAACATTCGCTTTATCTCAAAACATCCTCATTGTTTTAACCACACTTTTTCAATTCTGTGCTGATACGAGCTGAATGTGATGGGTAGGAATGTGGTCGAAAAAAACTGATGAATGTGGAAAGGAGAGAGTGAAAGACAAAGGAGTCAGTGTGAACAATACAGGAGCTGTGATATATGTACGGGCAGGATGGGGGGGATATGTGATCAGACTCCTGCAAATCAGTAAGAACCGCTTCCATTAATTTTGGAAGACGCTACCTACCATACAATCAAACGTAACACTGTCAGGACTAAAGAAGAGCTTTGTCCTCAACACATCTGAATTTGCTGATGAAAACCCTACTGAAACTGAAAACATTAATGAGCCCCTGTGCAGTAATTAGTTTCCATCTGTGTGTGTGTGGCGTTGTGTGAGTGTGTGTGTGTGTGTGTGTGTGTAGGGGAGGAGGGTATAGGAAGGGGCAAGGGGGGGGGAGAGAGAGAAGGGAGAGAGAGAGTGAAGAAGTACATGCAAAGCAATAGGAGTAAATACGGATAGGAGAGAAAGAGGATTCATTCGTTCTCTTTAATACCCCTCAGCTTATGATCCACACTTTATCATAGTCTTTCACAATAGAAAAGCATGCTCTGTCCAGCCTGTTGTTTTTGTTTGTTTGTTTTTATAGTTTTCAACACGTCATGCCCATCTTTCATTGCTTTCTCACTCCCCCCCCCCCCCCCAATAAAAAAAAACACAAAGCAAAAAACAAACATACACACACATTTCAAATCACACTCATTCACTTCATCTGTCAAGTATTCCAAGTCCTGGTCAAGTCATTCTGTTCAGACAGTGTCACACAATACTGTTCTTGTCACAATCATGGTCCACTTCCAACAACAACAACAAAAAAAAAAGATTCTCACATCGCACAGGGAAGATTGGAGTGGAGTCCTCAGTGTCATCATTAATTACTTCTTTTTTTTTTTTTTAAGAAGAAAAAGAAAAGCACAGTCCAGATTGTACACAAAGCCCATCATCACCACCAACAGATAATGCTGAACCGCAAGGCAATACAGCCAAGGACATCAACACTGCAGCAGTTTATAAATAGGCAACAAAATGCTTATAGAGCACAGTGATCCTGGAATTGTGCCAGAAGCTGCAGAGGTCCGAACTGTATCTGGTTACACACACACACATGCACACACACACACACACACCACACAGATATACACACGCACACGCATACACTGTACACACACATACTCACACACACATATGCAGAGTACAGAAGCACACATGTATGTTCACACATACACTCATTCTCACACACAACACACGCACACACATACACTCATACACAGTAAACACACACACACACAAACATACAGTACACACTCACACAAAGTATGCTCACACATACACTCATTCTCACACACACACACACACACACGCCCACACACACACACAGACACAAAGGCTCTGGTTCAATATGGACCTGCTCATTCGTTTTCATCCACGTTTACATGTGCACAGACATACACATGCCTTAGACAAGTGTGCATATATAACATCCCTCATCCCTCTACAAACACAAACTGAAGACCAGTAAACATTTTCCTTCACTTTGAATCCAACATTTACCAAAAAAAACCTTTCCTTTTTAAGTACAGTCCTTTAAAAAAAAAAAAAAATCAGCAAACATTCATTTCGTTGAGGTACATACAAGAAAACAAAAGCAAGAAGAAAAAACAATAACAAAACAGGCAGCCATAACTATCTTTAAAAAAATCAATTCTTAAATATTCACTTCCTCAAAGCGTCACTGATTCTGAGCAAGGATGGACACACACAAAACAACGAGATGTGGATCAAAGGCATTTCACAGATAAGCCATGAATGCACATTTATTACAAGCACGTATAAAAATATGTTAATTTTAAGGGTCATTTCATTGTTGTTACTAGTCCGTTTAGCTAGTACTTTAAAAAAAAAAAAATCTTTTATCAGACAACATAAACAGATCTCTACCCCCCCCCCCCCCCCCCCCCCCAAGGTAGTCTAAACTAAGGAATGAAAACACAGAGAATAGTACTGCGAAATAAAAATAATTTTTTTAAAAAGTCGAGATTTGGTGGAAAACTGAAAGCTAATCTAGAAGGATGACAGACCCAAAAACTTAATCGCTTAATTGGTGACTTACGACTCACTCCAAAGACGCTCAGCTGCTCTCTGAAAAGGATTCCCACAGCTGTGAGAAAACAGACTTCCACACTTTCTCCAGACCAAAATGGAATTGTTTTTCCAAACGAAACACAAGGACAAAAATGAATCAAAAAGTGGTCTGCAACAACACTGACAAAAGAGACTGGCTGATATCCCAGTAGCAATATCAAATTGTCAACACCCTGGTTTTTTTTTTTTTTTTAATATTTAAAAAAAAAAAAAAAAAAAAAAAATCTTTTAAATGCATTACGCTTTTTAGTGAAATGGTTCTGATAATGTGTTTAATTAAAATTTCAAAACTTCACCAGAATCTGCAAGGCAAAACCTATTCCCCCCCCCCCCCCCCCCCCCCCCCACCCCTCCCCCCCCCCCCCAAGATTTTCCAACCATGGAAATGGTTCTCTCGTTTTTCCAAAGACTTCTTCTCCAGACTTCTATGACGACTGTAGGGACCCTGCCAAATCTTCACCTGAAGCTATAGGGACTGATACAAGCTAGCCGTGGCCATGCCATCCTCCAGGGACTTGTCTGGCGTGCTATTCCCCCCCACTGGCCAACTGCAGAGAACGTCTCCAACAAAGGCAAGAAGTCTTTCGCCTTGGGAAACTACCTTCCATGTACAGTTTGAGACATCATGTCTAAAAAAAAAAAAAATATGCATGTGCGTTGATGCACGAATATGCAGGGGAGAAAACATTTGAGAGAAAAAAAAGGATAAAAATATGAAACATTGTTGCTGAAATACAAACAAAAATGAAGAAAGTGAAAAGTTCTTTCAAACTAAAATTATGCAAAAAAAAAAAAACTATTTCTCTAGAAACAGGGAACATATATTTTTTAATGACTAAAATCACATTTAATTAAAAAAAAAAAACATCTGGAAACTGAATATTCTTAAAAACTAAAATTATTCTTTAAAAAATGAATTCTTTTCTCAGTCAAACAGGAATTAACTACTTAATTTCCATTCTTGACCCTTTCGCTTCTGGAACTATTTGTGATATTTGCAAAATAAACGCCAAACTATAAACAAAAATAATAATAAATTAAAAAAAATATAATAATAAATTTAAAAAAAAACACACACACACAAAAAAATTAAAATTATGCTCAAAAGTATATAAAAGTATACGTTTTCTCGCAGGAAAATGAATGGAGAATATCATCATAACGTCAATGTTGGCAGGATAAGATAACTCCAAATCAGACGAAGATAACTCAGATTTTAAGAAGAAAAAAAAGACACCAGAGAATATTTTGAAAAAAAAGATGAAAATTCAAGTTTGTTTATCTTATGGGTGGAAATAGTACTTAAATATTAGCAAATGTATTAGACACAACCAAATGCAATTATATACTTTCCTACACTGTAATATTATTACGTCAGCACTTAACATAACCACTCACATACACACACCCTCCCACCTAAACACCCACAAACACTATCACACATTATTACAACCAAAAAACCTCGCCATAGACAATATTTTGGCTTGAATTTTCTTCTGAAGAGTTTCATAGCAGTTGAAACCCAAAAATGAAGGTTTCAAGCTAAAATATTGTTGTTGTTTTTTCTATACCCACTTCTGACACGATCCTGTCCCCTTCGTGTTGATGTACCTTATAGCATGTAATCATCATCTGGATAACCAGAAACAATCCAGTTGATCAACAAAAACATTACTTTCATTTTCTATCACTTTTTTGCAGCTGCTATTCTCATGTTGTGTAGAAAATCAAACAAAATACTAGCCAATTCCTCTGTACTGTACGTTCTGGCAGCCATGTTGATACGCTCACCAGCTTTTCGCTTTATAAAACGCATAAAAATCGAGCCAAAACCTGCCGAGAAATTGCTCAAACACTCATCAAGGCAGTCGCCATTTGCAAGAGAGGTAATCTTATGCAACCTAGTGGCTGGATACCTGATTATGCAGTGACCCCTAAACCGCACATATATCCGTGGAAGAAGTGAATGACATCACATCACAGAACATGGGGGAGGAAAACAGAAGAGGAAAACAAATGTAACTCCATGAAGCATGCAATTGTTTATTAGGTATTCTTTCAAAGAAAAAAAGTACAATTAACACAAAACAATGCAAGCTAATCACCACATCCTAAACATAAAAAAGAAAACAAAAAAAAAAAACCCACCACACACTACATTCTCAACAAACTAATAAGAAAAAGAAACTTCACACACACAAAAAAAAACCCATCTCATCATTCATTCCTTAATCATACTCACACTTGAGCAATCCAATATAATTCATGGAAGACAAATTTGTTTAATTCTTTTTTTCGTTTTTTTTTTTTTTAAACAGTCTGTTCTTTTTAAAAACTATACGCCACATTCATTCTTTAATGAGATGCAAGAAGTGACGTCTCCTATACCAAGCACAGTTCTAGTAAAGGTTTGTGCCATAAATCAGGTCTTCAAAATGAACAAATCTGTTTGGCAAAAGATACACAAGAGTATACAAACAAAAATAAAAATAATAAAAATTAAAAAGAAGAAAAACACCACCACACCAGTGAGTATTGGGTGAGAGTTGACTCCCTTGGGTGAGAGTTGACTCCCCCTGACAGAGGCCTGAGATGCACAGACAGTATCTTTGAGCCGGAGAGGGAGGAGAGGCAACGTCATCAGTGCAGTCCGCCATCAACCCATCCGTTTCACGTTCAAGCAGATGTCAGAGAATGGTGTAGACGGATGCAATTAAGCGGCACCACATCTGCCTTTCACCACTGACCTCCTCAAGTCGTTTTGTTGCCAGCGCCCATGTGACCTTTCACTGTGGCCATCTCTTCCCTTCCTATCTTACTCACGCACACGTGTTTCCAGAATTTCTTCTCTTCACATTATAAAAAAAAAGATGAAAAAGAAAAAGAAGAAGAAGAAGAAGCAAAATGCACACTTTATAACAAGAGAAAAAAAAACCTTCACATGTGATTCTTATCGATTTAAAAAAAAAAGAAGAAAAATGTCACCGTAGCCACACATGCACATTCCTAAATACATACACATGGACAATCAAAACAGGGTTTCCAAACATACACTCACTTTGTTCATACACATAAGGCAAACATTCAAAAGAAAAAAAAAAAAAAAACGACAAAAAAAACCCCACCAAAACAATTACCACCACAAACAAGACGATTTCCTCAACACCATCACAGTACCTGTTCTGGTACAACTCGTTTCTTGTCATCTCTTCAAATGGCACTGTCCCATAATACACGCAGGAAAATGTTTATAATAGTCACCAATTAAAAAACACACTCACACACCCACACAGACGTATAGGTATGAACAAGATGCACTCAGCTCTGCTTTAACAACAGTCAGTAAATAGCACCGCATTGAGCTCTGACAAGAGTGTCTGGAAACCAACAAAAGGACAGACGACAAGACCTCATGAACACACAAAGCAGCTTCACATTTTTTCTCAAACTCTTTCCTATCTCCATTTCCTCTGCTATTTTTTTTTTTCTTCTTTAAAATTTGTTATAAATGTTTTGGAGAAAGTTTTTATCCATACATTATGCCTCATACTGCTTGGCTTAATACTAAAACTCAGCTGACCATTTGTGCTGTGCAAACATTTTGACCTCCTTGCATCTTTTTAGGTCCCTATGCATGAAGGTGGAATTCCACTGACAAAAAAAAAGAAAAAAAGAAAAAAAGAAAAGCAAACTCTGCACTGAAATTTTTTTTTTTAACATTTCCCTATTTATCACTGCATGAATTCATAGACATGAATTCCACACTGGCTTTCCTGCAGAACGGTTGGGTTTTTTTTCGCACGAGGGAGCGTCAATCTTGACTTTGTATGCAAATTTTACCAATCTTTGGGCAAATCCCATCTTTGTTGAGCTCCTGTCTGGTGAGATCCTATATTCTACTAGGCCTGTCATTTAAGCTAATTCCTCCCCAAATGTTTGTTAGCCACATTTATTTCTTGAAAAGCTGTTCATCGGCATCAAATTCTGTGATGGTGGTTAAGTGCCCTATTGCTGCCCGAGTTTCAAAATGTTGTTCACTCTAAATCAATGCATACTCTTTGGTTCACATCTCTTCTTCAACAGCTACAGGACTGCATTCAAAATGTATCTCATCTTCAACACAAATTGCTTGCTTTAATTGTAGTGGTGCCATGGTTTCAAACCAAAACTGGTGGGTAAATTTTGTAGCTATGGGTGGACTGGTTCTTTTCTCTTTTTTCTTTGCATGTATTCCTTGCATAATGAATTTGTTTTTCTTGGGGCTGGGGTGGGTGTGTGGGGTGTAGGGGGGTGGTCTAAGGAATTTCACCTTTATCCATACATAATGCCTTACTGCTCAGGGTAAATACTACACCTCAGCTGACCATTTGTGTTGTGCACACACTGACCTCTTTGCACCTTTTTAGATCCCCACAAGAAGGGTGGGAAGATCAAATATTTATTTGCTACTATAAATTAATTTTTTCTTCTTCTTTAAAAAAAAAATTAGTATGTTAAGGTCCTCACAACTAAGGGGTGAAGATCAATCATTAATGAGCAACTATCAGATCTTTTTTCTTTTGTGAGTATGTTTTACTTTCATTCCAACATTGTGTATCACCTCCAAAGACAGCTTGAAAAGTCTCTGGATAGATTTTCCACCAGCAGAAATTGGGAACACCATTTACATTCTAAAAGTGGTGTGTCTAGATAACTTCATGAAGGGGGGGGGGGGGGGGGGGGGGGGGGTAGGGGGCATAGTTTGCTGCCGTTGCTGAGGTATCTTTAAGACGATAGAGGGCGAAAATCAGGTCTAACGACCAGTAAGTCTCCTATACACACGCAGCTTTGGGAAAAAGCGCAGTCAACAGACAGTCTGCTATACACATGATGCTTGGGAAAAATAAGTGCTCTTACAAACAAATGGTTTCCAATACACTCGAACCTTGGGAACAGACACAAGAAATGAGACAGGCCATAAAACAAGAGCTCCCACATCACTGAAGTCTGCAGCTGTATTCCACAGTGACGAGTGCCAAAAAAGGCGGCAGTGGTGGGAAGAAAAAAACAAAAATGTGATGAAAAACATCCGAGACATCAAAATATACTGACATATGACATCGTCTTCCCTTTGCCTTGTGACAATTCCAGTGTCTTCTGCTGCAGAAACAGTTTACGATGCGAAGCCCCTGATTCTCCACGTACACTGAGTGCATAACGGTAGTAATAATACTGACGGTCAGGAAACGAAGAATATTGGCAGTGTGACGCAAGGAGATTTCACAGCCATCAGCCATTCCTTGACAGCGTTCCTTTCACATTCCAAAGGAAGGAATCGAACACTGAGACATGAAAATGGGGCAAGGGAGGGTTTGGAGGTTCTGTTACTTTCTGTCGGTGGTGAAAAAAAAAAAAGGCAAAAAAAAAAAAAAAAAGGGCAAGGTTATCGATTTCGTCTCCTTTTGGCATTTCATCCTTTTTGACAATATACTGGCGCAAAAATATGAATACAAAGACACAGTCAAACAAGATAGCTTTGTGCAAGGATTTCAAGGGTAAGAAAATCTGGAAGATGAAAAACATTACTCTGGCTGCTGCTCCTGGTAAAAATGATTCCACATCAAGAGCATTAAGAATTTATAAAGTATTGTACATCAAAAAAAAAATAATCCTTCTAAATAGACAAAAAAAAGAAAGAAAAAAGAAACTAATACTGTGACAGTGCTGATGGACACTATCTGACCATTTACAAGAAAATGTTGAAGATTTCCACTGACATTTTATGAGTTCCTTGGGGAATAAGTTCCTCTCCCTCAAGAGAGCAGCTTGAATTTCATACAAAGGAATCTGTTGTGAAAAAAAACAAACCAACCCCAAAAACAAAAAAAACCCGCTAGTACAAGACAATCCAATAAAAGCTGAATCAGGAGTAGATTTTTTTACCTTATTTTATTTTTTCAACACTGCGTTACCGAGCACAGTTTCCTGCACTTTCAAAGACCGCCTTTTTCACTTTTTGCCAGTTTCTCTATACAGCATGGTGACACCTGACAAAATGAAAAATACAGCCGTGTTGTGAAGAAGTTACAGTGCGGTAAAATCTCAGTATCTTGATGGTTATCTTTTTTTTTTCTCTTATGAGCAGTTATTATAGCCAGACTGCGCTCAGTTGGATCACTTGCTTTACTGTTGTTCTCCATGTTCTACTGACAATGGATTTTTTCGTCAATTTTTGTGTGCGATGTTGTGAAATTACTAACATTTTTTTTTTCCTGTTCAAAAAGAAAGTTGATTTTAAAATATATTGTTTAAAGAAAGGTAACCCCCCCCCCCCCCCAAAAAAAAAAGTATGGATTAACAGGTCAAGAGTAAAGTGACAGTGAACATGAACCAGTCGCAGTAAGCACATGAATAGCGTTGAAGGGAGTGAGATATCACCCAAGTGGCTGCGTTCAACACACAGCCAGTTCTTTTTTCTATCAAGAACTGGGATACCCATAAAGGTAGAAATTCCACAGACCTGAAAAACCAATGTGAAATTTGCGTGACAACTTAAGAACTGTGGAACAAAACAATTTGTATCCACTTTTTTTTGTCTTGCATGCAAACTAAGAACTGTGAAACAAACAAAAAAAAACCTTTGTTTTTTTTTGTGTGTGTGTGTTTTTTTGTTGTTGTTTTTTTTTTTTTTTGTCACAGCATACATTCACAGACCTGAATTTTGCTGTAAATTCACAATGAAACTTTTCTTTCGTACAAGAGAGCGAAACTTTTGCATGCAAATTTTACAATTTTGTTGGCAGATCCCTTCTCGACTGAGGCAGTGTTTGATGATATTCCCCCCCTACCCACCCCCAACAATCAGATCCATTACTAAATGCAAACTAGGCCTATCGGTTTGCTCTGCTTGGCCAAATTTCGTGCGGCTGACAGTGAAAAGATGACCCGTCTTGCCCAGTTCGCTCTCAGCCAATCGAACGCCTCTAAAAGCTACAAGCACTGAATCATTCCACAAATCTGATGCTTCCTCATCCCTTCACATTTTGTCTTCCAGGACATCAGGACTGAAGTCAAAATTCTCTCATTTTTGACCCAAGTGCTTGATTTGATTGTACTTGATGATGTGATTTTGATAAAAACTGGTGGGCAAATTTGACGGGCGCGATAGCCGAGTGGTTAAAGCGTTGGACTGTCAATCTGAGGGACCCGGGTTCGAATCACGGTGACGGCGCCTGGTGGGTAAAGGGTGGAGATTTTTACGATCTCCCAGGTCAACATATGTGCAGACCTGCTAGTGCCTGAACCCCCTTCGTGTGCATATGCAAGCAGAAGATCAAATACGCACGTTAAAGATCCTGTAATCCATGTCAGCGTTCGGTGGGTTATGGAAACAAGAACATACCCAGCATGCACACCCCCGAAAACGGAGTATGGCTGCCTACATGGCGGGGTAAAAACAGTCATACACGTAAAAGCCCACTCGTGTGCATACGAGTGAACGCAGAAGAAGAAGAAGGTGGGCAAATTTGGTGTTACGGAGAGACATTTCTTTTTCTTTGTGGGCAAATTTCGCATGAATTCTTGGAATGTCTATGGAATTTCACCTTAGTGCTGAACCACAGGTACGTAATGAATACAATATTTTTCAGTAAATCCCGGAATAAAATGCAGTACTCGGAAACATAAGTCAGTTGATTTCATGGAGATAATTTTTGGAGCAGGGTGTAACAACAACAATAACAAGAACTGTAGTATGGAAATGAAGTAATTTTATCATCTGCTAAATAATGGTACAATGTCTTGGAAACCATGATGCATCTTTGTATTTGAGGAAGAAATTGTACATTTTTGTGTTCTTTCATGGAAACACTTTTCTTGGCACCATTGCAAAACAGAAAACATTAAAAAAAAAAAAAAGCAAAAAAAAAAGCAAAAAAAAAAAAGCAAAAAAAAAAGCAGACTATCATCATAATAGCAGCAGTCAATCACATTTCCCTCTTCAGTGTAACACTATTGCCAAGGCCACACCAACACTTGACACCGACAGCATGTGACTTTCCCAATGCAAAGTATGACGATGATGTCCATCATTCGTGTGTGAGGAGATGCTGCTGCTGCTGCTGCAAGCTTCTGGAGACGTCTGTGTCACAATGCCGAAAACAGTCTCTTACCTCTTAAGGCCGACAGCCTGTATCATATTGGGTGTAATAAGCTTATCCATATTCATAAGCTGAGTCGTATTCACACAATGACACGTTTCAGGCCTCTGCAAAGGCTCAGCAGCCTCAGTCTTGCCCCACCCAAGTGAAAACAATACTTCACAGCATGAGAAAACTGTCACAAACGGCACTTTTCTAAGTAGTCCAGGCCAAACTCTTTCTCACTATTGCACACATGCTTCAGCATACAATATAAAACCTCTGCAAAGTAGATTCACACTTCCCCTGACAGTTTAAAACCAGAGTTGACTGAATAAAAATAATGGGAGACAATTTGGATTATTTAAAAAAAGAAAAAAAAAAAAAAAAAAAAAAAAAAAAAAAAAAGAGACCTTGCTTTCCACCAGTATAAACCGTTTTCAGTTTTCTTTTTCTTTCTTTTTGTGTTGACCTACATACACACAAGATCAATGGCATCATGCCCACACTGCTCGTTCCGACTCTCCTCCTCCCCTATCTCTCACACACACACACACACACTCTCACACACACACACACCCCGACCCCTGGGTTCCTCTGCCGCAGTCCCAGCACTAACAGTCCACAAGCAGCCATTGATGTGAGGTCACCGGGAAGCCACTCATCAAAAAAAACCCAACCAAAAACAACCCTACACTGCTGCCGAGTCACTTCAGCATTGACTTGAGAGAGCATCCCTCGGGAACTGAGGTTGCCAACAAATGGTCCCCATGAATCTGAGCGACACTGAAGACCTTGATGACAGACATGGCAACCAGCACCAAGGTCACCCAGAAAATGGCATGAAAGGCTACAGAATTGGGAACAACAACAATAATAATGACAGACATTCATAAAGTGCGTTTCTCCAGAAATACTGCTCAAAACGCTTTCTTCGAAATCTGATGATGTATGACGACGACGACAATAATACTATGGAGGTTCACTTAGATTTGGATGATGTGACATCCCTGTAACACTACACACTTTGTGTGGGGGGACAACATATATTCCAGTGTCAAAGATGCATTCACAGAGTGGGTGAAGGCTCTTGACTGTGTGGTACCGGTCTTCCCAATCGAACCCACAGCACACACAGGAATTTTCTACCATTTTCCATGGTAGTTTCCAAAGCAGTCCCAAAATCCTTAAATGCCGTATGTGGGACAACATGCAGTGAAACTTCTCAAACACCTCCCCTCTGTCTACACCCTCCTGGATGAAAAACTAAAAAGGTGAATAGACAAGGAGCAGGAGAGGATTTCAATTTTGACATCAAATACTTTCACTGCCTCTTCTACTCATGAAGGTCCATATTGCAGCAATAGAAAAAACATTAAACAAACAAGACATGTTAGACTAGAATGTAAGAAAAGTATCAAATTTTCAGTTGGTTTTTTTCCTCCTCCTTTTTGAGTAAAGCAAAGACATGACAGTGAATAAAAATGCCTCAATCAATCCCATCCCCCCCATTCATCAACCCTGCCAAAAGAAAAAAACCAACCAACCCCTACCCCCCCAAAAAAAACAAACACTCCAAACCAAACAAACAGAAAAAAAAGAATCAAAACACTTGATCAATCCCCAACATACACACACACACAAACATGAACCCATCACCACAAAAATGGCAGTGCCTCTACTACAAAACACGCCTCAAAACACCTACTACAAAACACGCCTCAAAACACGATCAATTCCCATGCCCTCAAGCACACACTCATGCATGCTGGCACTCCCACACCAACCAAACAACCAAACCCCTGTTACCAGGAAGCACAGAACCACACCCATCCATCCACATGTGCGCTCTGTATAGAGTCCATAAATAAAGACGTAACACAGCCTAGCTGCTTGCAATGAACCTCTATCCACCGAGGAGGGTGGGGGTGGGGGGGTGGGGGTGAGTGGCAGTGAGGACTACAACTTATACTTGTGGGCGTTCCCGTTGGTCCGCATGTTGACAATCAGGCGGTAGAGTTTCAGCGCATGCCCCACCGGGAGGTTGAAACGATGCAGCAGGTCATGGCGTTTGAGGTCGTTCAGCACCTCTCCGTCTATTCCCTGACACACGACGAGACACACATGTATAAATATATATATACATATATATCAGAAAATCGACTGTTATAGTTAATGGACAAACTACAGATTGGTTCTTTCTAGAAAGAGGTTGTAGACAAGGTGACCCACTTTCTCCATACTTGTTTATACTATGTGTAGAAATTTTTGCAATTATGATCAGAGAAGACAGACATAAAAAGGATTGATATCAATAATAAAGAACATAAAATATCACAATTTGCTGATGATGCGCAGTCAATGAATACTGGGAATGTTATATCATTTGAAAGATCTATCAATTTGGCCGTTTCAGGACTTTCTATGAATGCACAAAAATCCCAAGCTGTTTGGCTAGGAAGCAGAAAGAATTCAAAAGTAAAATATATGCAACATTTAGATATTAAATGGAATCCAGAAAAATTTAAGATTTTAGGAATATAGTTTACAAATGACAAAGAATATGAAAAGGTTAATTATGCAGAGAAACTATCTGAAATAATGAAGGCCTTATTCAAAATATGGATGAAAAGAAATATAACACCTACAGGATGGTGTAGCTATATTAAAATCTCTAATATTATCTAAATCAACTCATTTATGGACTTTTCTTCCAAAAATTTTACAAATGGTTGTCAGAAAATGTGTTTTCATTTTGTTTGGAATAGCAAAAGAACAAAATAAGTAGAAAGATAACAACAAAAAGTATTAAAAAAGCCGAATATACCTGACATGTTTTATAACAAAGATAAAATAATCATATAGCATCCTTGTCATCTTCGCATATGAGAAAATAATCCTGTCAAAGATTAAACTGAGATAAAAAATAAACATTAAAATCTAGTAAATAAATCTAAATGGATTCATACATACAAACATAAAAATTAGGAGAGTTCTTTGATACTATCTGAACTTTGACCGTTTGCATTAATTAATGTTTATTTGCACAAGTGGCTACAGTATTGATGAATGTAAGAGTGACAAAAGGAAGGGAGATAACCACCTGCAGAAGAGAACCGTAGCATATCCCCCCCACAGCCCTGGTTTTTTGCTACAGAGGTAAATCTTTCATATATCAAAGGCATGTGTTTTCATCTAATTTTTAAAACATTTTATAAAAGATAAAATAAAACTGTTTAACACAACAGGCAGTGCTGCTAAAAAGAATTCACTGTAATAGAACCTTCTTTCCAAAGGGGGTGGGGGGGGGGGGGGGGAATCACCGTTTCCAAGTAGAATAATTCGATGGTGCTCCCACCTGAACATTCAGCATGGTAACTTGCGATCACCTCCAACAAACACCCAACCTGCCACTACCTACCAGGCAAACCATCCCAACAACCCTCCAACATGCCACTCACCTCTCTCCTCAAGGCTTCCGCCCCGTTGATATAGGCGGCATCATTGTTCGCCTTGCTCTTGACGAATTCGTACACTTGCTGCACGCTCCATTTTGAAGGGTTGGGGAAGGGCTGGCCGTCAAAGCGGCTCAACCTCATCACACGCTGTGGGTCGTACTGATCCATGTTGAGGTTGCAATTGTCGTCGTCGTCATCGTTGCTGCCGTTCTGTGGGCTGCAGGGCCTGGGCATTTGCCTGGGGGGGTGTTGAGGGGGCGGCTCCTCCTGTCGCTTCAGTTGGCCAGGTCTAGAACAAGAGCGGCATGACAACTGACATAGTACTCCACTCCAAGGCAACGAAACAAGCGATTCTGACTGAGCTCACTGTGCCATACGAAAGCAGAATGGAGAAAACCAACATCTAAGAAGTATGCTGGTCTAGCCAGAAGCCTGAGAGAATCTGGCTTCTAAGCAAAAGCCCTTGCAATAGAGATTGGTGGAAGAAGGTTTGTGAGTGCATCTGCCTACAGCCTCATGAAACAGCCAACAATTTCTGGCAAAGAGAAGACATGGGTTCTCAAGGCAATGGCAGAAGCAGCAGAAAAGAGTTCCAGCTGGATCTTGTCGAGGAGGAATGAAAGTAAACTTCATAAGGATAAAATTTCCCAGCTCAAACTAGGCATATCACCATATGATAGCTCAGTAGTTTAAACATCTGCAAGAAAAGGTGACTCAGTCCTGAAGTGGAGACCACCCTGGAGGTGCTGGTTTGGCAGCAGTACAAGGGCATCCAGCAGTCATGACCTGGGTGTGGCCCGGCCCCCTTAGAGTTTAAGGAGTTAAGGGCCAAAACACTTGACTGAGGGGGGCCTTCTCTGAAGACCTTGTACTGTCCAGCTCTCCCTAGAGTCTCTTATCACTCACATGGACAATTAGAATTCTTCAATCTGCAAATGTCCACTTGTTCCATCGTCTCCAGTTAATAAGGTATCTTTCCTTATTGACTGAACTGATTGCATCACACACCAAAACCCTTCATATGCAAACTGTATCAGGGTTCGTACAAAATCTTCACGTTTAAATCCTCAGACTGTTCCAAGCCATGCTGATCTTTTTCATAATCCTTGGTACCATCAACCAGTAGTTTCATCTTTCAACTATGGCTGTCTGGATTACAGAATGTTTGATGTCAGCATTTGATTTTCTGTATACGTACTTATCTGTATGTATATACACATGAATCCCTCAGTATGCTAGCCTAAAATTCTAACCATTTTGCACTTATGTGGGCACATTTAAACTTAAATCTAAAAAATGGGAGCTTTCTTAGCAGCAAATACCGAGCGTTGAGAATGACAATGAATATGTAGGTGTATTTTAACTTAATTTTTAGAATGGGAACTCTGTCATCAGTAAACACTGAGCATAAAGACTTGAGAGTGGCTCTGACCAAGAACAGGGCAATGTTTCCTCTCTGCCCAGGATGATCCATTCCTGAGCACACTAGTCACTTTCTCCACAAACAGTTTAAACAAAGAGTATCCTTCTCTTTCTTTTTCAAAAATCTTCTGATGTATTGGTTTACTCTCAGTGCATTCACACAGGGCATAGAATAGTCAGGAGGAAAAAATGTATAAATAGTCGGATTTACCACAATTACACCATCAAATGACTGGGACAAATAAACAAATAAACAAACAAGCAAAATACAATCATCTGCTTCTTACCTATTTGGGTCCTCATCTTCATCTAGCGATGGAGAGTCTCTCGGTGTGGGAGGGAATGCTGTATTCTTAGCTGCAACACAAAGTCAAGTGGTATTACTTCTCCATTTATGAGTGAGGAAAGAAAGCATTAACATTAACGTCAAGAAAAAAAAAATGTTACCATCTGCTCAAACCAGCAAAACTTGGCAAATTCACTCTACAAGCTGTTACAAGTGTATCATACAGCCAAGTCAGAACACACACACACAAACACAAAACAGAAGTGCAAACCCTCCGCTGAAGTCTAAGTCTTCAATTCACTTTACGCTGAAAAGTCTGTCATATTTTGCAATCTACTTCTCTCTCTGTATTCTTTTTCTTTTTTTTTTCCTTCTTTTTTTATTAAGAAAAAAACACTTCCATTCTTTTTTCCTCCCAAGATTAATTCGTTCAACACTGATATAAAAATCAAGTCCAACCTACAAAACGCTATCATCACTATTTCTGGAATACAGCTGAGAGGTTATGAGTCATCAAGACCATAACAAATAGTGTGGACTGATTATTTTGAAGGGTCACTAGCATAAAAAACACTTATTTGAGAATTTAATGTTCACTGCCCTACTTCTCTCTATGCACAAACCTATTACGCTGCGCAAGCCTATCATGCAATGTAAATTTTTAACACTTTGTTTTTGGAAAACAAAGACAGGACCGGGATTCTCTGATAAGCCCCCTACCTGGCCTCCCAAGAGCAACCATATTTTTTTTTCCATTGTTCCTGACCACTTCTCTGATTCCTGAATCTGGCTCGGTTCTCTTATTCAACAGCAGGGCTTCTGTTAACATCTTGGGGCTCTTTTATCATAATTGTAGGAGGTCCAAGACTGCCTTCAGGAGGTCACAGTGTTACGACACATTCTACTCAAACCTGCGTTGCTACATGCATACAAAGGCAAGCATGCCTTTCAGTCACGATCGTGTTGCTTTCTGGGTAAAGAAGTGAACTCCTCTTTGTGGCAGGTGACCCTAGAGTCAGACTGAAGCTATGATTCATGATTTTCATTCTCTTTTGTGTGTGCTTGTTCTAGAATCGTTTAGAACCGCTCCACGGACCAACTCAAACATGCAGTGTAGACTGAAGCTATGTTACGTGCTTTTTACTCTTTTTTGTGTGTGCTTGTTCTTGAAATCTTCAGAACCACTCCAAGAACCAATTCGTACATGCAATGCATCCTTTCAGTTTTCAAAGCGTCAAAGAAACATATTTATGTCAAAGGCAGAGAGTGAAGTGATGGCCTAGAGGGAACGCGTCCGCCTTGGAAGCGAGAGAATCTGAGTGCGCTGGTTCGAATCACGGTTCAGCCGCCGATATTTTCTCCCCCTCCACTAGACCTTGAGTGGTGGTCTGGGCGCTAGTCATTCGGATGAGACGATAAACCGAGGTCCCGTGTGCAGCATGCATTTAGTGCACGTAAAAGAACCCACGGCAACAAAAGGGTTGTTCCTGGCAAAATTCTGTAGAAAAATCCACAAAAAGAAAAACAAACAAAACTACACGCAGGAAAAAATATTTTAAAAAATGGGTGGCGCTGTAGTGTAGCGACGCGCTCTCCCTGGGGAGAGCAGCCTGAATTTCACACAGAGAAATCTGACGTGATAAAAAGAAATACAAATACAAATTTGTCATCAGAAACCCTGAATGGCAGGATAGCTCCTCTTACCCCCTGATTTTCCATCTGGTGGTAGTGGCACTGAGTGCTGGCTGTCCTCTTCCTCCTCCCTGGCTGCTCCCTCCTCCGCCTCTTCCATGCACTGGTCTTCCGCTGGCTCCTCCTCCTCCTCGATACTGCTGCTGCTGGTGCTAGGTGTGGGCTCCCACGGCCCCCCCACCTCAACCGTCAGGGGCCCCCTCTCAGCCATGGGAGGGGCCTGTGTCCCTGTGCATTTCATGCACAGCCAGCCCTCTGCCACAAACAGCAACACTGTCACTGTTACATTAACTGACCCACACACATACCTTTGCCACAAACAGCAACGCTGTCACTGTTACACAAACTGACACACACGCAAACCTTTGCCACAAACAGCAACGCAGTCACTGTTACACAAACTGACACACACACAAACTGGCACTAGCTAGTAGAGCTAGTAGTACTAGTAGTACATAACACAGAAATGTCATTGATGTACACAATAAACATTAAAAAAAAAATAATAATAAAAAAGCTGACAGAATAGACAGAGTAGTTGTCTCCCCTGCCTTATCCAATGTTCAAAATTCTTTCTCCTGTTTTGTGTGTCCCCTCTGATTCTCTTTCCAGTTAAAATAATTCTGGATTGTACTTTAGTGTCAAAATAAGCAGATCATAGTCTGCCAGTGCACTCATCCTGACTTTTGACAATGCTGTGAAATGATGGGATTTCGCACAAGACATGCAAAATACACTTTTTAACTTTTTTTTTTTTTAGAACATTCATCAACATCAGTTCAGACTCCTCTTACTTGGGCCTTCTTTTCAAGATTCCTCCAGGTGTTTATAAAATGCATTTATTTTCTAAAAGAATTCTACTCAAACCTTAATGAGAACAGTAACAAATTCAAGAACTTTACAGTGGAAATGTTGATGTAATTTGTCATTCGATGCAGCATTTCATGACAAAATTCACTTGGCAGTAAATTTATTACGCATCCATGAATAAGTACAAGTATCAATTTCAGTCTAAAAGGTACTAAAGAGCAGGAGGTGCACGGTGTGATTTTCATTTTATTTAACACACAAACACAAAGCCACAAATGTGTAAGCTGTAAAGAGCTCACAGATACTGAGATAGAATGGTATCCTTCACCATGCTAAAGGCTGATCTGTTGTAGCACCATCTTTGGCACAATCAACTTTTGCCAACAATGGTGAAAAATAAAAAGACCCATGAAGGATGGTAAAAGCCAATGTGACACTGATGTAAGCTTCAAGGACAAGTGAGGTGATGTCCTGTGTGATCCATTTTGTTGATCAATACTGACTGTGTAACCTGGTACTGAGCGGCAATCAAAAATTAAGATTCCATACACGGAAAACGCACATATGTAACTGATTAGCTTCAGGCTTTAGCTCAGACTAGCATCAGAAAGTTACAACACACACACTCACACACAAAAAAAACCCATCCAGGATGGTGGACATAAAACAGAAATAACACAGAATGTCATGGTAAAACAACAAAGCAAAAGTCTGTCCAAGCTCTACTGGTGAAGACAGCTCTATTGGTCACCAGATGTGGACTGACTATGCGTCAGTGAACGCAAAGGAGGAGGCAATCACTGACCTCTGGGCGTCTTCCGGACTGTTGGAATGTGGCATGACTTGTGATATGCCAGGTCACAGCCACTGCATGTCAGGGGGGATGGCTGAAAACAGAACATTCACTTTACCAAATGCTGCAAGTTCAGGCAGTGCAAAAATCAAACTAAGAGCAGCATATAAAACCCCAAAGCTTTTCTGTCTCAATTTCTTGGCTGCTTTTCAATATTCCTTTCACAAAGATTTCATTTGAAAACAAGAAAATTCTACAATGTGATACTGGCTGGCTAAGACTGAAATGAATCATGTACTTATGCACACACAAGCATACACACACATGCACACACAAATTCGGTCTAAAAAGAGAGAGATAAAAACAATGCATTCTGTCATTTAAGTGTGATTCTCACTGGAATAACCGAGATGAACCGTATGTGTATAATCAAAACTGAGTGCAGACACAGACCAGCACTCTTTACACCACAAGAGAGAGAGAGCGAGGGAAAAAAAAAAAAAAAAAAAAAAAAGCTGGAAAGCTTGCTCTTTCAGTTTTACCCCCCAATTTAAGATAATTTTGACCTATATGATTCCTATAAAACAAAACCAGTTAAAGACACAGCGACCTACAACAACGATGAAAAGACCAAACAAACATGTCTTACTGTTCTCAGCAACGTTGTGCAAACAGCACACATCTTGCAAGTCACACAGCGCCACATCTTTCGATTGATCTTGGCCAGAAGCTGTGCCGAGTAATTCAAACAGAGAGGGTGTGCTGTAAAACAAATGAAAAACACAGTAGTTTGATGGTCAGCTTACTGATACGAAATGTTATCAGAACACTTTTGATGGTCAGCTTACGAAGATGTCATGAGAACATGATACAAGAAAGCCAAAATTAACCTTTTATTTTCCAAACTTATACATCATTACATTGATGTCCTGTCTTCAAAGTTGAGGACATTGAAAATGGTCTAGTTTATAAGTACATGTATAGTTAAGGTAAATGTTTAAGTCGCTGAAAGTCTTTCTTTGCAGTTGGTCTGGCACTGCCCAGCAAGCCTACGTTCTGCCACAACGAAAGTACCTTCCCTTGCTTTTGATGCTGACAGACGCAGATCCAGCTTTGTGGAGGACCCATAGAGAGAAGCTGAGCCAAATACAGAAATGATTAAATTTTGTTTTAATTTAGCTGTGTTTACATCAAACTTCATTGTTCTTCCAGATCCAACTGCTTCTTTTTACTTACCTCTTCAGGTTCCATTTTGTTCAAATGGCAACAGTACCAATGCATCAAATGGCACCAGTGCCAATGCAATAGATTAAAAAGAAAAAAAAAAGGGTAGGGGAAAGGTGGCAGAACGTTTAAGACGATAGAATGAAGTATGACTGCTGAGTCTATAAAAACACCAAATGGAGAAAGCTTTTTTTAAAAAAACAACAACTGTGGGTTGTAAAATAAGACTCACTTTTGATAAAAGGTGTCCAATGTTTCAGACCACAGGTATATCTTCATGGAGTGTGTTAGTGGGAAATGACAGAAGAGATAAAAGAAAAGCTTAATAAGATTGTGAGCATTAATCAGTAAATGGAGACAAGGATGAACAGAGAAGTGAGTAGAGATTCAGTGGGGGTGGGAGAAGGATGAGAAGGAAGGTGATGGTGAAAGGGAAATGGAGTGGGAGAAAAAAAAAAAGGGGGAGGAGGGGTTCCAGGCAGGGGTGAAAAAGGATGGGAAAGTGAAGGAAAGGAAGAGCATTTGGTGGTTAGAAAAGATGGGGGAGGAAGAGGGGGCTGGGTTGGGGGGGTGGGGGGGGGGGGGGGGGGGGGGCTGGTAATGCCACTGGTCACTCTCTCAGGTGGAGTGTGCCAAGGCAGGCAATTATGTGTGACTCCATGTGTTTTCTGTGTGTTCTGCAATACAGCTGCAGTCTTGACATTGGTGAGACTGTGGTGGGCGCTGTTGAAGTGTTGACCAATAGGGTTATTGTAGTTCAGTCTAACTGATCGCAGGTGTTCTGTAAAGCAGTCATTTAAGGTGAGGCCAGTTTCGCCCACAAATATAACTGGTCACAGAGAGTGCAGGTCAGGATGAACACAATGTTTGTCAATCTGCAGTAAGAGTGTGGACTTGATCGAAAACTTCCCCATTAGACCAGTGAATATTTTAACCCCTGAAGACAGACCTATGGCCTGAAACATTGGACACCTTTTATCAAAAGTGAGTCTTATTTTACTACCTACAATTTTTATAATGTTTATGACACTTATCTGCCAGTATGGTGTCCATGCAGCCTCACCCTTTCTCCCCAAGTTTGACTGGAAAATCAAACTGTGTGTCTAGTCATTTGGATGAGATGATAAATTAAGGTCCAGTGTGCAGCATGCACTTGGCGCACAATAAAAGAACCCATGGCAACATAAGGTTGTCCTCTGGAAAAATTCTGCAGAAGAAATCTTCTCTAATAGATCACACCACCCACCCACCCACACACCCACCCACACCCACCCACACACACACACACACACACATATATATATATATATATATATATATATATGCATGCACTCCAGGCCTGACCAAGCATGTTGAGTTCTGCTACTGGTAAGGCACCTATGTAGTAGATGTGGTGTAGTCTATACAGATTTGTCTGAATGCACTGACTCCTCCAAAAGAAACTGAAACTTATCAAAACATTTTTAAAAAAAAAACTTTTGATACTATTTTTTTGTAACTAATGACTGGTATATAATTTTTACTAACACTTGACTCAAACACTTATACACACAGTAAAAATTTCATGACAAATGATCAGTGAACTGCCCAGTTCTACATTAAAGAGGATTAAACCACAGACACACATACACATGCACACTTGGACAAACAAATCATAGAATCAGGGGTTAAAACTTTTGATGACACATATCCTTAAAAAAACAAAACAAAAACAAACAAAAAACCAAACCAAACCAAACAAAACAAACAAAAAACCCCTGCATATTATCAACCTCTAACCTTTCATATTGCAGCCACAGCACTCTAACATTTCATCTTCTTGACCAGCATGCCGGCTTGGTTCCTCGATCTGATGGACTTCATTACAAAGACGGAACATGGCAGCCAAACGGTACTGTTCCCCTGGCTCCTCCTCTGTGGTTTTGACGTCCGTGGGAATGGGGGATTCATTCGTCGTTGATGAAGCTTGTGGGTGTTTCCGTCCCTTCTTTGTTGTATTTAGCTCATACACGTCTTCGGTGTACTTCAGCTTTCTCTGTAAAAAATAATTTCTATTTTCTCAAACTAAAACATTTTCTCCTGGTACTAGCCCATGACGTACATCATCAATGGTATCAGAATAATCAATAACAGCATCATATTTCTCATCAATTTCTATCAAAATGGGCAACATACGGTGAAATTATATGTTTTATTTTTACAATAGCAACCTGGAATGTTCAAAATAGATTCTTCAGCCACTTACTGATTCAGGATTAATTCTGGGGCAGTTGAGAAGTGATGTGGCTGACTAAAAGATCAGTCATGCAGCATTACTCTGCAGCTGTCTAGAGGTCAAATCAGTAAGTATAGTACTAGTTGGCAGTCATTATGAAAAGAATCACCATAATCAGTCCTGGACAGACAAATGCAGTGTTTGGGTTGCTTTCTCAAACAGGTAACAACAACAACACTGTTATTAGTAGTAGTAGTAGTAGTAGTAGTAGTAGTAGTAGTAGTAGTAGTAGCAGTAGTGTAGTAGCAACAGCAGCAGCAGCAGCAGCAGTAGTAGTAGTAGTAATATCAAGGATACTTTTACAACACCCTATCCAGAAAACGACCCTGAGTGCTTTACAAAATACAAAAATTCTATGTCACACATTTTGACATTACATTCAGTATTAGTTATTACACAGTGACATACACACTGAAATGCACCAAACTATGCATCATTACATGTATTCATTATACAGATAGTGGTGAATAGAGATTATGCAACTAAGTTCAGAGTATGCACGGAATGAGGTGATATGGTCACAACGATGAATGAACATCAGCACATCAATAAAAGGCAGAACAACTGGGTAGGGAGCAGATAGAAACATACACTCCACCTACCTTGGCATGCAATAAATAATATCAACATAACTTGGAAAACTGACTTACTGGATCCAAATTCACAACAACTGCATCAATCTGCAAAAATTCCATACATATAAATGTGTAGTACACTGCATAACTGATGAAATGGTGACAGGAAAAAAAGTTTAAAAAAAATAATAAGGGAAAGTACTGCAAAGAGTAGGAAGCATTGAGACACTGATGAACGTGCACAACTTGTGGAGTCTACATACCTTCCGTTTTGAAGGTGGTCTCTGTCTTTTATCGTCGAATGTTTCTTCTGACGTAGCTGCCCCTTCTGCCTGCAATTCCGTCTTGGTTTCTTCTGTTTGTGGTGTATCATGAGTGCTGGGGTGGGGTGGCGGTTCTCTAGGCTCAACAGTGACCCTTGTGCCGACACTGTATCGACAGGTACCGTCCATTTTCTTTTCTCTCACTGTATACTTTTGCACTTCACTTAGAATAACTTCTTTTAGGGCATTGCCCCTCAGAACACATGCGTCGTTTTTGATTGTTTTTTCACATTCGAAATATGCTTCGATTTCTTCAATCGAAGCACCTATCTCAACGTGCCCGTCGCGGCCGTCCGACGGATCGTGATCAGCACGCTGTTTGTGAACCACCCCGTCGATCGCTGTTTGAATCTTTTCAACCAGCGCTCCGGTACTACTGATGTGGCCTGACACATGGCCATTCAACAGATCCGTGGGATCACGGTAGGAGTAATTATTTTTGTACTCTACGCGGAGAATAACTCCAGCGTCCAAAAGCTCTGCAACGTATCCTCGCGTTTCTTCGAACTCCCAGTTCTGTCTCCTCTTCAATTGTTTGCAAATCTCCTGTAAGTCTGGACGCGCTTTTCTTTTTCGCACGTGAGCTATAGCTTGTAATATTAGGTTTGCCACATACCTCGACGGTGTTTCTCCTCTCTTGGAATCCATTTGTATGAAATTTAACTCACAATTTAGTAAACTGCTGAAGCACCTTTTGTCAGAAAAAAAACTATCACTGCTTGCCCTCACATTACCTCAGACGCATGCGCGGAAAGAGACAGGATGCATTCTGGGATTGCCCAGTCCTTATTTACATGAATCTTACGCCAATCAAAACTCGTGTTGTAGTTCACAAAATGTCCAAGTCAGAAATATGACTGTGATATGACAGTAACAATGGGGTAAACCAGCGATTCTGTCTATTTTACACGCGCAAACGAACTGCGTCAACGACATAAAAAGCTGATGTCTGACCAGCTGTACTGCTCTCCTTCAACCAATGTTTCGAACTGACAAAGCCGCGGTCCCTGCCACTATTTATAAGTCCGCAAGCTGTCACGTGGGCTTCGCTCAAAAGTCGTTGTCGACGTTGTTCTTCTTTCGGTCACGCGTGTTGCGGTTAACCGAGAAGCTGCTGTTCAGTGCAAGACGAAACGTGCCTGAGACGTGACATCGGTCGGCGACTCAGCCTCAATGACATGTGCTCCACTTGTTTGACAGTGGTGCCGCGGCAGCACCAAAACTGAAGTTAGCCGAGTTCTTGCCTCTACCCCCCAAACGTATTAGCTGAACGCCGGTTTACGACTGCGGATAGAAAAAAGAAGTTATGTATTAACTTGCTGTTTTTCCCAATACGTCAAATTATGAATTTAAAAGATGTTTCTTCGATTGCATTCCTCGATCTTTGCCCGAAACGACTCGGAAGAGACATATCGCAAGGCCCTTTGATGAGAAGCTTGTATAACTGTGGCAGGATTTCGCACAGTCCGATATTCAGAATTCAGTTAATTAGGCTGGAAGGGGGAGGACCTGTACACTGACATCGAATTATCTTAGTTAAATTCCATCACTGATCACACAGCGGTATATTGCAAGGGTGACAAAATGCCAACGTATCTCGACCCGGGCCTACTGTCACAAGACAAAGACAGTATCTGCATCATTATTGCTCGTATCGCATTGTCGATTTCATATTGAAAATACATCCACAATCTTGCTTAGTGGTAACTTTCGATATGCAGTGATAATTGTCTCCTGTGTGACTGATTAACTATTGTTTTCCCCCACAACAAGACAAGACAACGTTGATACAGGCTTTGGAGATGACTTCCCTTTGCTCTGAGTGACGTCACTGCTCAGCCTTATGGGTATATTCAGTGAATGGGATATCTGCATTCCAATGAGTACACTATCTCTTTCAATACGCGAGCAGTGCGCGCACACGCGCGCACGCGCGCGCGTGCGCACACAAACACACACACACACACCATGCGTGAGCTGTATAGAGAAAATGTAGGCAACACGTGTACGACATGTACACTCGTGACGCCGTATGCTACACGTGTGTGTAGTATCAGTGTGTGTGTGTGTGTGTGTGTGTGTGTGCGCGCGCACTGATCTAAAAATAGAATATATACATATCAGTGGGAAGGGGACCACTAGTGGGGCGTGGTGCGTATTTCCGTGTGCGGTCAGTGGCACAACACTGCCTTGACTGACTCAAGTCCGTCGCCCAGTCAATCTGACATCTGACACAATAAATTTAATCTCATGTTAATATTGATATTAGCATTATTTTACTATATTATGTACCGTTTGTTTATTTGTTTTATTTCATTACTTACTGTTTATGAGTGTTATTTGATACAAGTCATAATATGGTTCATCAGCCGTCATGATAAAATTGAAGTGCAACCGACGGTTGTGAGCACAGTATAAGCTTTAAGCTTGTTGATGCTCTTTTGTCATTCATTGCATCAAGTTGTAATCATGTGTATTGT
>NC_134895.1:14619039-14634039 GCF_041734735.1 Babylonia areolata
ATTTTTTTTTGGTTTAAATTGGGGAGGCGTGTGTCCAGTGCACGATCCCCGTACCAACAGTAGAGGGGGTGGTCAAACACCCCCCCCCCCCTATGGGTTTCCCCTGAGGAACTCATAGGAGCAGTGGACCACCCAGGACACCCATTGTAGGGTGAAGTCAGTCAAAAGACTGAGAATGCCCTCAAGGGTGTTCCAATGGTCTTTACCACGACCACACTACCACAATTTGTCACCATCAACAAGGTACCATACAATGTGCCGCCAGTGCCAAAGATTGGGGCACAGAACGGAGGTCTGCACACGCAGGTCCCCAACTTGTGGCCGTGAAGGGCACACCACAACAGAATGCAGGTCACTCACCAGACGGTGCGTGAACTGCCAGGGGGAGCACTCAGCCAATTTCCGGCAGTGCCCCAAAAGAAAAACGTGGCTAGCCGCCACCAGATCAGGGCAGCTAACTACATGCCCAGGGCACAGGCCTTCCAACAGGAAAAAAACAAACAAACAAAAAAAAAAAAACAACAACAACAACTCAGGGACTCGAACCCTCAGGGTTTGCCCACAGTACCCTACCAACACCAAAACGTCAGGGATTGGAACCCCCATGAGACGCCCATGCAGAATGTATGGAGACATGGACACCACCCACACCAACACCTATGCCGGCGCTTCAGTTTCAGTTTCAGTAGCCTCAAGGAGGCGTCACTGCGTTCTGACAAATCCATATACGCTACACCACATCTGCCAAGCAGATGCCTGATCAGCGGCGTAGCCCAACGCGCTTAGTCAGGCCTGGAGAGAAAAAAAAGGTGAATAAATAATAGATAAGCGTACATAAATAAGTAAATAAATACACAAATAGATAAATAAATAAATGCCGGCGCGGTGTGGAGAAATGGCCAGGCACTCGCTGCCCCATTCCATATGCCCCATGCCCCCTCCCAGCCCCCAAACGCCCCCTACAGGCCTCAACCCACTCATCCCTCCCCACAATGGAGCGCGAGCAGCCCCTACCCTGCCGCTATCCCCGGCCAACGGGTAGGCAGCAGGTCCCCAAATCCACCCACCCCAGCCCAAAATGTCAGCGAGAGCGACCAGATGCATCCCTTCGTCGCCTCAGCTGCCATTACCCTAACACACACCACACCCAACCGAAAATGACAGACACCCTTAACCCCCCCATAAGCTACCCAAACGCAAGATATCCATCCTTCAGTGGAATTGCAGGACAATCTGGGGAAAGATCCCCTTCCTCAACGACTACCTGCGGACTCACACCGGGATAGACGTTTTGCTCTTACAATCCCTCAACACCCCCACCCAAATCCCTCCCACTCATTGACGGGTAATGCTACCCACCCACCATAGGGGTAGAGGGGGACAGGGTGATGGTGGCCACATACGTTGGTACCAGGCTCCCACACACCGAGTTTGACTTCCCTGACCTACCAACAAACTGCAGACTAGCTCTCTGCACAGTCATTATCCCCGCGAACAACAAAAAATCAATTAAAACAGCAAACGTTTACTAACGTGTTATAGCCCCAACACTATTCAGCATCATGCTACATGACATCTCAATGGAATTCGGGAAAGAGGACAAAATACTAAGAGACTATGCTACCATCTCCCTGTTCGCTGATGACCTAGCCATCTAGCAAACTCAACCAACCTGCAACTACCTCATGCTCTTACGTAATGTGTCACAGTTTCTATAAATAAAATGGACCGAAGCACGGCCGCACCGCTTACGCCAAGCGGTCGCCATGTCAGTTGTCCCCACGGACTTACAACTGTATGGTTGTCCCGCGACGTGCGAGCCGACAGTACAGCAAACGTTTGTGCGTGCGCGCGCGTTTGTGTGTGTGTGTGTGTGTGTGTGTGTGTGTGTGTGTGTGTGTGTGTGTGTGTGTGTGTGTGTGTACGTGAAATGGATTATTAACATGTTTGTTAATTGGAAAAAAAAGGTGACATAAAAATTATTCCTCATTATGGCAATTCAAGTAATGAAAAGTGACAACAACAGCAACAAAAACTTAAATATACTGATTTGTGTATATAACACTTCTATTCCTCTATTTGTGCATTTACAAAGTCACGGGTGTGTCACAGTGTGAGTGTATGTAATATGGTTATGGCACTGATCACACAATTATGATAGTTGTTTGTGTTTTTGTCATTGTTTTCAAGCCATGCCAGCATGTTGCTAAGGAAGTCAATAAATCATTTCTAAAACATGAAAAAGTAAAACTGAAAATCTTGCTCACAAAAACACAGCAATAATATGACAGACTAGCATGTTGTTTATAAGCTGGAAAATACTTTATTTCAACAATCTACAGACACTAATGTATCTTATCAATTGATAACAGTGCAGTCATAAAGCAAACGGCTGCGAATGATTTCTTGACATAGTGGTTATAGCTATGCATAATATCAGTACTATCAGGAGAGAAAGAGTGAAAGGGGGTGGGAAAACAGAACCACAGGCGGGATAAACATTAATGTATTGCTTATAACAGGGTACCGGCTGAAACAATTTACAAAATGATCAAATTGTCAAAAGAACTGACCCATTGTACTGCAATCAGGGCATACAATCATCCACATTACAATCTTTTTCCTTTTCTTTTATTTTTGCAGCAGGTGTTGTGTAGCATATATGGATCTGTCCGCACGCTCTGACCAATCCCTGAAACGTAATGCATAAATAGCATTTCCAATTTCTGGAGGCAAATGAAGTGGTGGTTGGCAATGTCTAAAGTCTAAAATGAAAAAAAAAGTACAAAATATCATTAGCTTCAGTGTGCTGTTAAAGCAAATCAAGAAAAAGCCAAGCAGATACTTTATATAGAAATAGTTTTTGAAACAGAAACTAAATCAGGAACTCTTCCTTACCAAAACAAAGCAACAGCAAGCCAGAACAGCATATTAATTACAAACTCCAAAAGATTTCATTTCAACAATCCAGTCAGGCCAACAAAAATAATGTAGCCCTTCAGTTAATGATTCTTTGAGAAAACATGAACATTGTAATGGGAACACTGCTAAATTAAAAGTCTAATCACACAGCACAAAGGTGTCACCCACACCAAGTCGTTGTATGCAAATCATCCCTTTCACTCAACAGACTGTGATACAATCTATGTCAAACATCCCAGACAGTCACAAATACAGAAATAATGCAGTAAATTCAATTCTGGCATCCTGAGTTCCCAAATTCTGAAAACAAATGAGCTGGTTATTGGCAATGTCTTTTAAGTCTAAAATGCGAAACAGAAGTGCACACATATCAGTAGCTTCAAAGTGCTGCTCAAGTAAATCCAGAAAAAGCCAAGGAGATACTTTAAATACAAAGTTTCAATGATGACAAAATATAAAAATTTTATCTTAAGCATGGCAGACCAAAACATAAATTGCCAAAGTAACTGACCCAGAACGGAGTATGGCTGCCTACATGGCGGGTACAAAAAACAACAAAAAACAACCCCAAAACGGCCATGCACATAAAATTTACATGTCTGTCTGAGTGTGTATGTGTGCGTGACTGAAATCTGACTGAATGACACAGGAAACGAATGATGAGTGCCCAGTGGCAGCCGTCAGTCGGCTCTACCCAGGTAAGCAGGTAGCCTGTTGTGCAAATGACCTCATGTTTATAAAGCACTTAGAGCTTGGTTTCCGACCGAGGCTAGGCGCTATATAAGTATCCATATCAATCAATCAAACCCACTGTTCTGTAATTAGTGCATACAGTAATTTACATTACACACATCTTTTTCATATATATACAGCAGATGTGGTGTAGCATATATGGATCTGTCCGCACGCTTTTACACCTCTTTGAAACAGAAATTGAAAATATAACCAAAAACTAAAACTGGAAATCTTCCTCAACAAAGCACAACAATAAAAAGACAGAACAGCATACAGATTACTAACTGGAAAAGATTTCAAAGCAAATCCAGAAAAAGCCCAGCAAATATTTAGAATGCAAAGTTTCAATAATGAAGTGTCATCACGTGCGTGCATGATGTCAGTATTAAGGTCACCCAGTTCATACTGGACACACAATTTCAAGATATTGTCATTCATTCATTCATTCATTTTGCCCTCCAATAATGTTTCAAAGCTATATAAAGCATCTCTTTTCTTAACAATATCCAAAGCCACCTAACAGCATTAACGAATCCAACCACTGAAAGCAAACATTTTTTTCCTGAAAAAAGACACACAAACAAACAAACAAAAAAAAACACACACAAAAAACAAACAAAACAACAAAAAAAATTGAAGAAAGCATACATAAACAGCATATTCGACCCAGATGTTAACATTGTGTGTACAGTCCACAAATCAGCTATCCATGGATCACTACCAGTGTCACGTAAATTTCGAAACTACTTCATCACTCAGTAAAAACGTAGAGACTGCGTCAATGAATGTTTACGTCACTCCCAGACAAAATGACGTAGCACGACACATCGTAGAATTTTGTTTGTTCGTTTGAGACTGCAAATCATTGTATCCAAAGGAATGAACAAGGACTCACATCCTACGGGGAAGAACGTCGGAGACACAAGTCGTCCTCAGCAGAAAATGAGTGGACTTAGCGTAAATTTATTTTGTGAAAAAGAAATGAATTAGGAAAAAGAAAGAAAAGTGGACGTGCAGCGCCGAGCCACAAAGCTGATCTCCTCGATCAGTGAGCTACCTTACTCAGAAAGACTAGAGCGACTCGGCTTGCCTAGCCTGGAACACAGACGACTCAGAGGGGATATGATAGACACCTTCAAGTATGTCCACGGACTTCACAAAAATGAAAAACCAAAACTTTAAACCGCAGAGGACCACAGAACGAGAAGAAAATGTTCCCGCACCACACCCACTGCGACACCAGGAAACACTTCTTCAGTGAAAGGGTCACCAAGACGTGGAACAGTCTCCCAGACGAAGTGGTCCTGGCACCGTCGGTGAATGCCTTCAAGAACAGACTGGATGTCTACTGGAAGAACAAGCCAGACAAGTACAATCCATCTTGCCAATAAGCCACGCATGCAAAGTTTAGTATGTACAACTGATGACCCACACGGAGCGATGAACAGGTCTTCAAGACCTAAAACATCGTACAGTTCAAGTTCAAGTAAAGATACCACACTTGTTTGGGAATCATTCTTCAGGCTTCTCCATACACACTAACCAAGGCAGTGACACAGGTAGAATTTAGTACGACGTGGAATTTATTTTGTGAAAAAGAAATTAAGAAAAAGAAAGAAAAGAAAAGAAATGTATCATCACTCTGAGGAGAAAGTGGAATGTCACTTCAGTCACTTCGATTCACCAAAGACTGAAAGTGAAAGTCTTCTCAATATTTTTTCTTTCTCAAATGCACTCCAATCTCTGGTTGAAAAAAATCGAAGTGTGCAATTTCGTGAAAACGTTTCTGGGAAGGATACTGGATTCAATACAAAACATGTGATATTCGCCGTGAAACAAACGTATATGAAAATGAACCTGGCCAAACGGAAAATGCACAAAACAGAAGCTACCACAGAAAATGAATACAATACAGTGAAAAGACATTAAACTAAAGAACGAACATACAATCATGATGGCGACAAGTGTACCGAAAAAAAAAAAAAAAAGCACACAGAGATAGCTGAAATATTGTTTGCAAGTTACATACTTATGATAGTCAGTTGACTATGACCATCAGAACAACAGAGGAGGTAACTGTCCCGACTATCTGGGCCAGGATATGATAGAGTGGACAGTGTCTTGCCCAAGTTACATTCCCACTCTCTCGGCCAAGAGGGCTTTTGGACAGCTGGCGTTGGGACGAGCTACCCAATGCAATACCTAAAACCACCCCCTCCCAGACCCCCACCTGCCTCACCGTGAAATGCAGACAGCGAGAGGCAATGGGAACGACCAATAAGAGAACTGGGCTGGATTCCATGAGCAAAGAATTTTCCTCAGACCACTTTATACTCTAACTGCTATGGTGATGGTGATACAGATACGTGTATATCGCCTATCCTCAGTCCGAGACTAAGCTCCAAGTGCCTTACAAACACAGATTCATTTGCACAACAGGCTGCCTACCTGGGTGGAGCTGACTGACAGCTGCTACTGGGCGCTCATCATTCGTTTCCCGTCATTCAATCAGGTTTCAGTCATGCACACACACACACACACACACACACACACACACACACACACACACCACGATTTTGTGGCCTTCAGTTGCCAGCTGAATTAGTATGCCAGAGATGCTGACAGTTCCGATTTTCTACCACTGTTTCCGAGTGCCAGCGATCTGAAGCAATTTGTGGGCACTTTTCCAGTGACCTCCTGTAGGAGATGGCTCATGAATAAATCAGTGTCTTCACGTCTACCTCCTGGTAGTATACATTCTGAAAACACGTGGACACCTTTATTCAGCAGGACGCGTAGAGCCCACCACAGCCGCCTTGTCACGAGTCGCTTGGACACCGTGATCAGCTGACTCCTCGTGCAGTGAAGTCTGACAGCCCCCAGGTCGTCGCTTCCTCAGAAGCTTTGTCAATGACCCGCGCCTTTTGTGTTTCGCTGACCGCGCGCTTCTGCCTGAAGAGTGATCCAACAGCCCACCACAAACCACGTGACACCAGTTCTTGAAGCACACAATCCTCCAGGCCACCAGTGCACTGCGGAAGAACGTTCTCTATGATATCAAGTTGTGCTAGCACGTCGGCAGGCTTGCAGTAGAGCCCATTGTTTCTGGGCAGGCGAGAAACCAGCATCACCTTGCAGAGCTGCCCTAAGTTCTTTCCACCTTCCTTTAGCTACATTCGAGAGGAGAGGATTGCTGACAGTGACACCGCCGACCTGCCATTCCCACTGCCCATGCCCAACACATAAGGACAGATTGAAAACCCCCGCCCACAGACCTGCAGAGACCAGCTCTGTCATCGCCGAATCTTGAGTGCTACTGCAGAAAGGACGGACGTGCTGAGAGAAATGCTGGACATCAGCGTGCTTGGTCGCTTCCACAACGACCTTTTCTGTCTGCTGGTCAGTCAGCTGACCTGACTCCGTCAGGTGATGAAAGGGATGTCCAGTCCCCTGTCTGAAGCAGGTTGTACACCTGGCTGTCCAGTTCACAGGGCGGCACATCTGATGCCATGGCAACCGAACTTCCGTAGACCTCTCCTCTGGGTCCTTTTGAGCTGATCCTTACCTGTCCCATGATAAAAGCATAAACACAAAAGACTGAAA
The DNA here is from genome assembly GCF_041734735.1 of Babylonia areolata. Lineage (NCBI taxonomy): Eukaryota > Metazoa > Mollusca > Gastropoda > Neogastropoda > Buccinidae > Babylonia > Babylonia areolata. The sequence continues at coordinate 14,626,300 of NC_134895.1, forward strand.
GAGAAAATGCATAAAGTAAGATAGACGTACATGTATCCGTTACTCTTTCTGCCTCGGTCAGCAAACAACGGTCATGCGTACACATTGACAAACATTTTTTACTCTTTCGCCCTCTGTCGGTATACATCTGTCATGCGTACACATTGACAAACATCCTGTTTAGCATATGTTTTAATGGGTTTTGTTTTGTTTTGTTTTGTTTTTTATATTAGTAAACAATGAATATTGAAGTTTGATAACCACTGTTCTGACAGAAACGTCCTTGGTAATGGTTATGTGCAGAACCGACTTATCGGAAAATTCTATTGAAAAAAAAGTTACTTTTTGTTATAAAAAAAAAGAAAAGAAAAAAAAAGTGTGTGTGTGTCCCCACTGGCTAAAAAGGCTTCTTATCTAGACCACGTGACACAACTTACTCGAGCGAAAATCATCCTTTTGTAACACGATCGAACCATTACGGATCTCGTTACCAGCTAACTACCAGAATGCACAAACCACATACTCCATCAAAAACCTTATGGATAACTCATATCAGAAAATGAAAGACATCATGATTGAATTCAATAACGATTAAGAATAAACACAAAATATGCAAAATTCTCGAATGTGCTAACTGGATGACCTGTTGTGGAAAATGTCATACAGAAAGGTGGGAAGGCTATCTTAAAAGTAAAGACGATGGTATTCCATTGGATGAGATATTGGTGTTGTATGTAGAAACCCAATGAACGCGCCATTGCCGACGATTTTGTGGGTGAGGGAGATGTGTGTGTTTGTGTGTCAGGGGGTGGGGGGGTGGGGGGGGGGGGAGAGGGGGGATATTGATTTAGTGACTTGATCCGTATCAAAATTTAATATGATATCAATAACCTTCAAAACAAGAGTCGCAAACCACATTTACTATGGGTAGTATCGCTTCAAATATGCTCGAAATATTTCGTGAAGATAGGTTCCTGCATTTAGGACACTATAAAAAAAAAAAAAAAAAAAAAAAAAGAGGAAAATGTCGGCTCAGTAAATGAACTGACACACATCGTGGAACATGACACGTATTAAGCTGACAACACTTGTCCAATGTAGCCCGCCATGTTTGTTATTCTTCATGAAATAAACTTACGTACATCATTTGGCCCAGCATGCGAAATACACACACACGTGTGTGTATGTGCGCGCGCGCGCGTATGTGTGTGTGTGTGTGTGTGTGTGTGTGTGCAAAATAAACTGCCTTGCCTTGCTTTTTCTGATGGGCATTTAGTAGGCCTATAATGGGGCACAGATTGAACAAGCCAAAATTGGGTATCTCGTCACTGGACTAAAAAATAACGTCGACACATCTGCTGTTGCTATATTTAATCTGGTCACGGAATACTGCCTATACACAGGTAGGGAGGCCAGATCGATCAGAAAAAACAACCGCACAAGGGAAAACAAACGAGCCTTAATAAAAAAAAAACAAACTGGAATGAAATAATCCCACAAAATTGAATAATAACGAAAACGGCATGACAACGATTGTTCGTGGTATTTCGAACCGCCCTAAACACAAAAATTGGCGTACGGCGTTCTGAATCATAAAAAAACCTCAATAACAATAACATTATTATTATTTTATATATATATATATATATATATATAAGTATAGAAACGAAAACTGCAGCAAACCTTGCCGAATTTTTAGTTCAGTGATGGCTGTCATGAATCTTGTGGGTGCTCCGTCCTGGTTATAGTGAGGAGTTCACCTCGTTTTAAGACGGATTCCGAACAATCCTTCCAGCCCGACCATTGCAGAGGATTGCGCAATGTTTTCACTGTCGTCTGTCAACTATTACGGCCTTCCAGGAAGTGAACTTGAACTCTGTGTGTGTGTGTGTGTGTGTGTGTGTGTGAGTGTGTGTGTGTGTGTGTGTGTGTGTGTGTGTGTGTGTGTGTGTGTGTGTGTGTGTGTGTGTGTGTGTGTGTGTGTGTGTTTGCCAAGGAAAAACAAACACACACGCGGAAGCGTGCAAAAATACACACAAATACGCGCGCATGTACACGCACACCCACACATATCAACCCCACCTCCACCCCCACCCCCACACACACATCAGTATCAAAACTCAGTTCACAGGCAATCCATAGCCTGTCTGGGTGTTACTTTTAGTGCTTATGATCAATGAATGAAACGTAAAAGAAAGGAACATCAAGTTTGTCAATGGCGGGTGGTGGTAAGTGTGGGTGGGTGGAGGGTGGGGAGGGTGCAGGTGGGCTGGGGGTGGGGGGGGGGGGGTGTATGATGTATGATGTGACTGAAGATGAGACCAGTGAGAATGAAACCTGCGAATCAAGAACTCAACAAATAAAAATAGAAGTGAAACAATTTTATTTGCTTGAAACCATGTTAAACGCAACACACACACACACACACACACACACACACACACACACACACTAACATCATACTTCGCCAAGAGACAAAATCTTCGAAACATTAACGCTGAAAGGGGTTCAAGCGTAAAGTAGGAAAGACACTAATGCTGAAAAGGAATGAACAGAATCGTTGGAAAGACACTAACGCTGAAAAGACATTAAGAGTAGAGCTGGAGAAATGATAATAGTATCGTTGGAAAGACACCAGCACTTAAAAGGCATTAAAAGTAGCGCTTAAAAGACACTAACACCGAAAATGTATAAAATAAAAAGTAGCGCTGGAAAGACACTAATACTGAAAAGGCATGTTGTAAAGGCACTTAGAGTGGCGATAGAAAGACACCAATACTGAAAACGGCATGTTGTAAAGGCACTTAAAATAGCGCTGGAAAGACACTAATACTGAAAAGGCTTGTTGTAAAGGCACTTAGAATAGCGCTGGAAAGACACTAATACTGAAAAAGGCGTGTTGTAAAGGCACTTAGAATAGCGCTGGAAAGACACCAACACTGAAAAAGGCATGTTGTAAAGGCACTTAGAATAGCGCTGGAAAGACACCAACACTGAAAAAGGCATGTTGTAAAGGCACTTAGAATAGCGCTGGAAAGACACAAACACTGAAAAAGGCATGTTGTAAAGGCATTTAGAGCAGAGATGGAAAGACACTAACGTTGAAAAGACATAGACACTAAAGGAAAACAGCTGAAAAGACGCAAGAGCTTAAAAGAGGCCCTGAACAGTACAAGATGCAACTTGAACACTGAAAAAATACAAATGCAACACAAAGACCGACTATGAGAGTTCTTCTTCTGCTTCGTTCGTGGGCTGCAACTCCCACGTTCACTCGTATGTACACGAGTGGGCTTTTACGTGTATGACCGTTTTTTTTGGTTTTTTTTTTAAAATCTCGTCATGTGGACAGCCATACTCCGTTTTCGGAGGTGTGCATGCTGGGAATTTTCTTGTTTCTGTAACCCACCGAACGCTGACATGGATTACAGGATCTTTAACGTGCGTATTTGATCTTCTGCTTGCATATACACACGAAAGGGGGTTCAGGCACGAGCACATATGTTGACTTGGGAGATCAGAAAAATCTCCACCCTTTACCCACCAGGCGCCGTTACCGAGATTCGAACCCGGGACCCCCAGATTGAAAGTCCTACGCTTTAACCACTCGGCTACTGCACCCGTCATGGAGAACAATGTTGGCGAACACTGTCAGTACATTGAACCACAAAAGCCCCCCGACCCCCCTCTCCCACTGTTTGTATGCAACTGAAGGTTGTGGTGAATACTGCATTAACAGTGACTAAAACGTCTTCTTGCTGTCGGCAGAGGAACATTGCAGAGACATCAGTTCCATCCACAGATCAGCATTCCACAAGCAATGACACGTCGACAGAACTTCCAACACACTGGCCCAAAAGTAAATACTCACAAGATTTTTAGCATTTTGCCTATTCATCATCATACTCGGATAACACTGACTAGGCTCACCAACAAGATTTTAGCCACAACGGAAAGACACATCAGTTGAAAAGAAATCCAACAGGTTGGGTCAAACACACATTAAGAGAATTTTCAACACACACACACACACACACACACACACACACACACACACACACACACACACTCACTCACATGTGTATGTACAAATGCATGTACTCAAGACCTGACTAGCGCATGCTATGCTGCTGTCAGCCATCTGGCTAGAAGATGTGGTATAGCATATATGGAGTTGTCCGAACGCAGTGATGCCTCTTTGAGAAACTGAAACTGAAACCGATCACACTGGGTCATACCAAGGCTGAAAACACTTACTTTACAAAATCTCACAAAATGTATTGTATTGTATTGTATTGTATTGCATTTCTCTTTTTGTCAAAACAGATTTCTCTGTGTGAAATTCGGGCTGCTCTCCCCAGGGAGAGCGCGTCGCTACACTACAGCGCCACCCATTTTTTTGTATTTTTCCTGCGTGCAGTTTTTCGTTTGTTTTTTTTCTATCGAATTTGAAAATACTGCCAAACAACAACAACAACAAAACCCTTTGAAATATTTGAAAGTGCATTACTGCAGTCCTATATAAAAGCAATCAACCCAGGAGACACATTTAAGTTTAACGTTGTTTATTCTGGATAATTTTCCATGAGAGGGATAAAAACAAAAACCTGCATACAATCGTATCCATATACACGGTCGCCACAGAGAACACAAAGATAGGGACATTACATTTAAAACCTACCTCCTAAAACCCGTGTTTCCCAGGCGTTAATACAGTAAAGCCGTATGTATGCTCGGGGGCATTTCCAGCACATAATTTATAGACGGTAGGGAGACTATTTATAACATAAATACCCCCGTGTTCCTGTGAATATGCCTCATAGAGGGTGGGACACTGTCTTGTCAGAAACCATTGCGCGAGAACATGATCAGTTTGGGGGAAAAAAAAAAAAGCTTGAGAAGAGCCAAGAATCATATACACTTTTGTCATAAAGACATCACAGCAACACAGTGAAGACAGGCAACACACACACGCACGCACGCACGCACACACACACACACACACACCAGATAAACGCTGTAAAACATTCTGGGAAAAAAATGTTCCACCTGCATGTTGTTTGTCTCCATGGTCTTATTCATTATTTTTGCTGCCCCATCATCTGCCTCAATTGAGTGACATAACCCCACACCGGTCATCCGAGTCCCCCATACACAGCCACCCCAGGTTCGCATGCCAGAATCCCACCGCTGGCAGTCCACATGGAACTATCGATGCTGGGTCGCCAGGAGGCTACACACCAGAGGAGACACTGCACTGCTGCTGAGACAATTAGGTGGTATTCTGTATGGTTCAAATCCATGTTGATATAACATTAACACCATCAACAGTTCTTCCTGCCTCCGTTAAATAGGAGTACCAACAGCACAGTGGGAAATCCGCATCACAGGAGTAATAACACTTTATTTCTTTTTAAATCAACATCAAGTACTTATCGATAAATGCGAGTGTTCAAGATAAGCTCTTTTTTGTGTGTGCTGAATTCAGTTCATGTTGCTTAAAGCTCAACCGACTGCACTGGGCCATTTCGTTCTTGATCTTTCCTGCTGAAACTGCTTAGAATAGCACAAAACATCTGCCAAAACGACTTTTCACAAACCACCAACCAACACTCGTCAGAACAGAAGCAGATTTTTTTTCCGAGCAGAGAAAGAAGGAAAGAAAGAAAGGAAGAAAAAAAAAAAGGAGAGGAATTACAGATACAAAATCTGCATTCGCTTGCGTGCACTGCGCTCTCCAGATGAGGATGACGATGCCGTTTTGGCTCGAGAGGAAATATCGGAATCCTTAAAATCCCTCGCCGATATCTGCGCACCACTCGGCTGACCACTGCCCGAAGACGTAGAACCGCTGCCTTTCCTGTCCTTGTTGGGCAAGACAAAGCCGTACCGCAGTCTCTCCGTCCAGCCTGGCTTCACGTCTGGGGTACTGTCACGTGACTGGATCAGCACGGGCACAGCGGCGGAGGAAACGGCCGCTGGATGTCCCACAGGAAGAGGCAGGGAGGGCTCCGAGTCGGAACGCGACCTGCCCCTGTGTGGCAGGTTCGGAGCATCATCGTCTTCAGTAGGCTTCTTTGGTGAGTCTGCAGAGTGCGTGGCTGTTGTGGCACGTGCATTCACAGGGCTGTTAGCAGCACTGTCGCTGAACACCTGGGCGGAACGAGAGTGAGACAACGGGGCCGATGCACGTCTGGAGAAGACTGGTTTGTGAGAGTCGGCGTCAGCTGCTGAAGATGACGTGGTGTTTGTTTTTGTGCCGTTGGTGGTTACCGTTGTGGGTTTCTGGGGGCAAGGGTTTCTGGCGGCTGCCTTGGAAGCTAGGTCTGCCGGTTTTGGTGGTAAGGGGGGTGGGTTGTGATTTTTAGATGGTTTGGGTTGCTCATCAAGTGCTGCAGCACCTGGATCACACTTCTCCATGTTTTGTTCTACACGTTCAACTGTAACCTTCGGTGGTGAAGGAGGTGGACAGTGATTTACAGCTTGTTGAGGTTGTTCATCAGCTGCACCACCTGTACATTTCTCCACATCGTGCTCTGCATTTGCATTTGCACCCTTTGGTGGTATACGAGTTTGTTTTGGTTGTTCTTCAGCTGCATCACCTGCACCACACTTCTCAACACGTTCAGCAGTTCCCATTGGTGGTAAGAGGGGTGGACTGTGATTTACAGATGGTTTAGGTTGATCATCAGCTGCACAACCTGTACATTTCTCCACATCGTGCTCTACACATGCATCTGTACCCTTTGGTGGTGTGGAAGGTGGACTGTGATTTACAGCTTGTTTTGGTTGATCATCAACTCCAGCACCTGTACATTTATCCACATCGTGCTCTGCACTTTCAGCTGAACCACTTGGTGGTATGCGAGGTGGACTGTGATTTACAGATGGTTTAGGTTGCTCACCAACTGCAGTGCCTGTACATTTATCAACGTCATGTTCTACACATTCAACTGTACCCTTTGGTGGTGAGCGAGGTGGACTGTGATTTACAGCTTGTTTTGGTTGATCATCAACTGCGTTACCTGTGCACTTCTCCACATCGTGCGTAACATGTTCATGTGCACCTCTTTGTGGTAAGGGGGGTGGGTTGTGATTTTCAGATGGTTGGGAATGCTCATCAGCCACAACACCTGTACAACATTTCTTCATGCCGTGCTCAACACGTTCATCCGTACCTCGTGGTGGCAAGGGGGGTGGACTGTGATTTACAGCTTGTTTAGACTCATCAACGCCAGCACCTGTACCACACTTCTCAACGCCTTGCTCTGCACGTTCAGCTGCTGCCCCAGAGGCCGACGAAGATGGCCGCACAGGACCTCCACCTCCACCACCACCACCACCACCCTCCCCAACCAGACCCCTCAGCCGGGTGGGGTCGGCAGGCGGGTAGCGGTCCGGGAAGCACACCTCCTGACCACGCTCCATGGCCTCCACCCGGGCACGGAACTCGCCCAGGGCCTCGTAGGCCGGCTCCTCCCAGTAACTCTCCTCGTCAGAGTTGTACTGGAACCGCGTCTTGGCCGGAGGGGTCCCTCCGTCCCTGACGTAGCTGTAGAGGTCGTCTATCTCATCCATCAACAGGTCCTCGCGGCTTTTGGAGCGTCTCGCGGGGCGCCTGTCGGAACCGTGGGTGTCTGGCTGCTCGGGGGAGAAGATGTTGGAGCCTCCCGAGGTGCGGGTCTGGGTCTTCTTCCTCTTCAGCACGGAGTCCGGCACACTGACGATCAGGTGTATGGTGTTGTTGTAGTTGCTCACCAT
>NC_134895.1:14636539-14639039 GCF_041734735.1 Babylonia areolata
ATTCTAAGCACTAAAATGACAACTTCGCAATCATAACACCGCACAGACATCCAACAAGAGACAGTGTACACCAAAACATCACACACAACATAACACTTACTCACTCAGCATACACATTGAACATCGCAACACCTAAATGATACAATATCAGTATCACAACAATTTACACCAATATGAAACATTACTTATAACGTAAATCCGATAAGTATGGATCTTAAAACATCATTACTGTACCTGTTTGGATCTTAAAGCGTTATTACTGTACCTTATGGATCTCAAAGCGTCATTACAGTACCTTATGGATCTCAAAGCGTCATTTCTGCACCTGTATGGATGTTAAAGCATCATTACTGTACCTGTTTTGGATCTTAAAGCGTTATTACTGTACCTGTATGGGTCACAAAGCGTCGTTACTGTACCTGCATGGATCTTAAAGCATCATCACGATACCTGCATGGACCTTAGAGCATCATTACTGTACCTGTATGGATGTTACAGCATCATCACTGTACCTGTATGGATGTTACAGCATCATCACTGTACCTGTATGGATGTTACAGCATCATCACTGTACCTGTATGGATGTTACAGCATCACCACTGTACCTGTATGGATGTTACAGCATCATCACTGTACCTGTATGGATGTTACAGCATCATCACTGTACCTGTATGGATGTTACAGCATCATCACGATACCTGCATGGACCTTAGAGCATCATTACTGTACCTGTATGGATGTTACAGCATCATCACTGTACCTGTATGGATGTTACAGCATCATTACTGTACCTGTATGGATGTTACAGCATCATCACTGTACCTGTATGGATGTTACGGCATCACCACTGTACCTGCATGGATGTTACAGCATCATCACTGTACCTGTATGGATGTTACGGCATCACCACTGTACCTGTATGGATGTTACAGCATCATCACTGTACCTGTATGGATGTTACAGCATCATCACTGTACCTGTATGGATGTTACAGCATCATTACTGTACCTGTATGGATGTTAAAGCATCATCACTGTACCTGTATGGATGTTACAGCATCAGCATCATCACTGTACCTGTATGGATGTTACAGCATCAGCATCATCACTGTACCTGTATGGATGTTACAGCATCATCACTGTACCTGTATGGATGTTACAGCATCATTACTGTACCTGTATGGATCTCAAAACGTCATCACTGTACCTGTATGGATGTTACAGCATCACCACTGTACCTGTATGGATGTTACAGTATCATCACTGTACCTGTATGGATGTTACAGCATCATCACTGTACCTGTATGGATCTCAAAACGTCATCACTGTACCTGTATGGATGTTACAGCATCACCACTGTACCTGTATGGATCTCAAAACGTCATTACTGTACCTGTACGGATGTTAAAGCGTCATCACTGTACCTGTATGGATGTTACAGCATCATCACTGTACCTGTATGGATGTTACAGCATCATCACTGTACCTGCATGGATGTTACAGCATCATCACTGTACCTGTATGGATCTCAAAACGTCATTACTGTACCTGTACGGATGTTAAAGCGTCATCACTGTACCTGTATGGATGTTAAAGCATCATTACTGTACCTGATGATGATGATGAGTTTTGTTTAATGTCCCGTCACACATACTGATGATTGTGGACATTTTGTTAGAGTATCGATTTTTATATTTGAGTGTTATGAGAGGAAGGGGATTACTGTACCTACCAGTGTATGGATCTTAACGATTCATCAACTGTAAGGACCTTAAAGCGTCATCACTGTACCTGTAAGGACCTTAAAGCGTCATCACTGTACCTGTAAGGACCGAAACATGTCCGACTTGGCCATGTCCTCCTGGTTGCTGGCCGCCACGAGCTGCAGACTGACGTCACAAGGGACGGGCAGGAGGCGCACGTGGTTCTTCTCCAGCGGAGACACGAACGCCGTCTCCTCAGAGTACACCCAGTCCAGGCGGACCAGCCCGGAGAACTTGCTGTCGGGCACCTTGGGCCTGACGCCGTGCACCAGCTGCACCGTCAGCGGAAGCCGGAACCGTCGGATGATGTCGCGGATGGTGAACACTCCGACCAAGTCGTCATCCTCTGCGATGGGCGTGAAGAGCCCTTTTTGGTCAAAGCTGAGGTAGACCTCGTCGCCTTTGGCGTCCACACAGCGCAGGAGCTTCACCTTGAGGCCCTGACCGGGGGCAGGGAGGGACAGCACCTCGCAGAGCCTCAGCTGCTCTCCGGCAAGGACCGCCTTGGTTTTATCGAAGGTCAGCCTCCCCTCCCCGGTGTTGAGGTATCCCTTGACGTTCTCCCGGACCAGACAGCGCGTGGGGGATGCTCTGGCCAGCTCCGGCACGCTTCTGATGGGCCGAGCGGACTTGCCGTCCTCTGAGAGGAGTTCGAACCAGCCCTGGTAGGTCATGGGCACCGTCAGCCGCTGGTCCATAGGGCACAGTCGGACCGACGTCTCCCCTCCCCGGCGGTGG
>NC_134895.1:14644039-14649039 GCF_041734735.1 Babylonia areolata
GAGGGGACAAAAAATAATGCCCCGAGTGAGGATCGAACTCACGACCTTCAGATGGCTCTGCCATTCACAGTGATTATGAGACTGACGCGCTACCTACTGCGCTATCGAGGCATACTGTAAATGTTCAAAAAAAGAATTAAAGTTCGTTTTCGTGTCGTAAATGCATTTTACGAATAACAACAAATGTAAAGAATAGTTCATAAATAAGAGAGAGAGAGAGAGAGAGAGAGCGCATTTGATTGTACGTATCGACATACACACACATGATGCACACACCAGGATAAGAATGTGTACATACACAAACAGTATTTATGTTAACACCTGACCAACCGTGACTGTGACTAAGGACAAAATCATAATTCATTCTATGAAACTGAAGATCATGTAAGATTGATTGTCACATTTCAGTTGTCGTTCCGCCTTCTTTGAACTGAATTCAAGTTCAGAATATAAACTGGGCTTAGCGTCGAAACAGCACAGCCGGTCTCGTACACATGACTCAGTGACTTTAGTTGAACAACTGGTGTGATCAAAGTTTGTAAATACATATAACGTTTAACGAATTAAGCCTCTCTTAAATGACTCTGATTTTGATTTCCTGCTACGTTCGTAACACACACACACACACACACACACACACACACACACACACACACACCGGCACTCACACACACACACACACACACACACACACACACACACACACACACACTCACACACACACACACACACACACACACACACACACACACACACACACACACACACACACACACACACACACACGCACACACACATAATATATTTTTTTTCCATTTCGTTATCTCATATCTTTATTTCATTCTTATTCATTTATTTACTTATTCAATTATCAGTTTATTCATTTATAACCACCACCACCATCACTTGATGATTATCATAGTCCTCATCATCACTATGTTTCACTGCCGATTATTTATTCGGTTTCGCCCACGATGTTAAGGCCTGACTAAGCGTGTTGGGTTACACTGACTGACTCGATGGTCAGCGGGCATCCGCTTAGATGTGGTGTAGCGTATATGGATTTGTCCGAACGCCGGCAGTGATGCCTCCTTGAGTAAATATACTGATCTGAACTTCGCTACTACTGTTTTGTAGTTGGCGTTCCTTGATGTGAAGAAGAGGTAGAGGTGAAGGTGGCATCATTCCACTGCTATCATTCTGGGCAATTAGGGGGTAAGGAAGGACAGGAGGTAACGGGATATAGGGGATCGGGGTGGGAGAGGTGGGGGGTGGGGTGGGGGAGGTGGCGTGGGGGGCACTGGAAGTGTTGTTTACTGCTTGGCGGAGACCCTTGACACAAAAGTGTCAAGCGTTTTGGCCTTCACAACTACTTGGGGCAGGCAGTTCCAGTCTATGATGGTTCTAGGTAAAAATGAAGAGCCTCGATCTGTACTGTGTTCTGGTGGTAGATGTGGTGTAGCGTATATGGAGTTATCCGAACGCAGTGACGCCTCCTTGAGCTACTGAAACTGAAAACTGAAATCTGGTGGTGATGACACGGATGGAAAACTGTTGTCCTCGGCGTTGGCTAAGACGGCAGTGGGCTAAGTTTCCTTGTGAGGTTTGGACAGTGGGCTTCATTGGTGCAAATTTTGTACAGCATCGAGAGCCTGGAGATCTTGCGTCGCCGCGTCTCCAGAGAGGGCCAACTCAACGACTCTAGCATTTCGTTGACACTTGAGGTGTTCCGGTACCTGCCCAGGACGAAGCGAGCTGCTCGACGCTGTACGGCTTCCAGTCTGTCAGCGGTGATCTTCTTAGTGGAGGGGTCCCAGACGGATGAGCTATACTCCAGCAAGGGGCGTACAAAGGCTTTATATGCTGTTCCTTTGATGTTGATGGAGCTGATCTTCAGGTTTCGTCTGAGGAAGCCCACTGAGGGTTCGGCTAGCTTTGCAGCAGATATTGTTAATGTGGACGCCCCAGTTCAGTTATCTCTGGATCGTAATGCCCAGGTATTTGACTGATGAAACGGTGTCAGTCCAGGGTGTGGCCATGCAGGTCGTATGAGTGATGGAGGGGGTTCCTGCTCCTTGTGACGCGGAGAATTTGGCACTTCGCAGGACAATGAAACTCCATGTTCCAGCTCTTCTCCCAGTCTGCTAGGCGCTGTAGGTCATGTTGTAGCTGGTCCTGATCATTGCCGCTGGAGATCATCCTGTATACTGCTGTGTCATCCGCAAAGAGTCCTGCCAGTGAGGTCATTTTCTCCAGGAAGGTCATTAATGTATACTAGAAACAAGCACGGTCCTAGCACAGACCCCTGAGGGACTCCAGACCTCACACTGATGTAAGAAGACGTGGCTTCATCCACTACCACTGCTTGGCGCCGGTTGCTGAGGAAGTTTGAAATCCATGCTTTGATGGTACCCTGGATGCCGTACTGCTGAAGCTTGTGGGGTAGCAAGGAGTGGCTGACCTGGTCAAACGCCATTGAGAAGTCCATTATGAGGACGTCGGGTCTGCTTGCCTCCCTCCATGTTGGTTAGCAGTTCGTCTGTGAATTCCAGGAGCTGTGTCTCGCAGGATCTTGCACTCCGGAAGCAGTGTTGGTAGTCGTTCAAGATGCTGTGGGCCTCAAGGTGTTTCATCATGCCACTGGTGATGATGTGCTCTAGTAGCTTACATACCACACTGGTAAGGGAGACTGGCCGGTAGTTAGAGGGGTCGTACCGTCCCCCCCCCCCCTTTTTTTATATAGAAAATTGGAGTGACATATGCTGTTCACCAGTCTTTTGGAACTATACCTGTGGAAAGGGATGAGCGGTGTCCTGACTGAGCTGCCATTTTCCATACCACAGTTGTGTCTTTTTTTTTAGGCCCAACGTTATGCATGTATTACAGATTGACAAAGCTTACAGTTGGGCCAACAGCTAAGTGAGAGCTCCATGATCGATGGTTTCTTCATAGCAGCGGGAAGTCATTACAGCTAGTCTTTTGTGATGGACTATGACTGTCAAACTAGGACCAGGAGGCATCCCATTCACAAATTCACAGGCATAACCACACGCACGCATGCACGCACGCACGCACACACACACGCACATACTGCAAAGATGTGTTCGCACAGACACAGACACACACACACACACACACAGACACAGACACAGACACACACACACACACACACACACACACGCACATACTGCAAAGATGTGTTCGCACAGACACAGACACAGACACACACATACACAGACACACACACACACACACACACACACACACACACACATACACACAGGGGTGGGGGTGGGGGGTGAAGTTGGGGAGGGAGCAAGCGCAAATTACAAAAAACACAACTCTGTCGACACCCACAGCTTGTTTCATTAATGGTGAAAGGTCTAGAATGAACGATATATTTTGTGAAAAAAAAGTTCATATTACATTGGTATTCCGGATGCGTAGACCTGTCAGCGTTTGACCAAATTATAATCTGTTTCTGAAAGAGGTTGTGTGTGTGTGTGTGTGTGTGTGTGTGTGTGTGTGTGTGTGTGTGTGTGTGTGTGTGTGTGTGTGTGTGTGTGTGTGTGTGTGAGTGAGCCTGTGCGTCAGTTGTAGTGAAAAAGAAACAGAGAAAGACTATAAAAGGAGACATCAAATATTACATTTCCCCCCATAGGTAGGCTAATGGACACTGATTCTTGATACTGCCATTTTTCCCATTGTCGATTGGTCCTGCTAATGTGTTTTGTAAATGTACATTAAAAATTGATGAACCTATCAAGATTTGTACTAGTTGTGAGTGTTTTCCTTTCAGTTGTTTACTTCATGTTGATTCACTGGATGGTGATTCTCATCCATGAATAAACAAACGCTCGGTCTGCAGTGCACACAAACAAAATTCAGTTGGTTTTTTTTGTTGTTGGTTCATTAAATGAATAAAGTAAAAGACAGGACTGTAAAATAAGCCGAGACACAGTGAATGCATTTACGAGTTAAAAGTTGGGTTAAATGTCCCTTAACTAAACCTTTTAAGGACACCGGGCTTGACTTTAGTGGATGGACGTTTACTCCTGACCATTACGTCACGCGCGTCATCAGCCTGACGGACCCTCCTACATACACACTGAGCCTGTATCGATGCCCCACCCCCCACCCCACCACCTCTCTCTCTCTCCCTCTTCCCCCCTCTCACCCGGCTCAGTGATGCGCGGACGTCAAAGGTCATCGCTAATCACTTCTCAGACCATCCCTTTAATCTTAATCCTCTCTGCAATCAGTGAGTAAACTACGGGACAATGTTCTGTGTTCTCTCTCTCTCTCTCTCTCTCTCTCTCTCTCTCTCTGTGTGTGTGTGTGTGTGTGTGTGTGTGTGTGTGTGTGTGTGTGTGTGTGTGTCTGTGTGTGTGTGTGTTTGCTTGGTGACTTTATCACTTGTCCTGCCACGGATGGCCAGCCAGTCCCTTCTCTACAATCTGCTCCTCAGTTCGCTGGTCGCGGCTGTCCACTGATGAAGACAAAGGGCAAGTTCCATCAGTGTCACAGAGTCAACACAGGTATCGTATCACATGCAGACTGTGATCAATTAAGATCTGTTTGTAGAACTTTCTCATACTCCTACCCACTCCCTGGCGTCACGCACACACTGATACACACACACACACACACACACACACACACACACACACACACACACACACAAGCGTACTGATGCTCATACACACCGACAAACGATGGTCACTGGAATACGCACGTTTCCAAACTGAATAAGTCGAAACTGAACCCAGCAATCATTTCTGTTCTCGGTCAAGGCCGACGAGGTCAAGTTGTGCAGTCCAAATTCAAATAGCAATTTTTTTCCCCTGATTCTTGATAAGATGTCATACTGAGAAAATTGTACTGACTTAAGCTTGGTCTGACTCGTTAATTAAGAAAAAAGTAAATGAAAGCTGCAGACTATGGATAAATAGAGTGAAGGCCGCTCTTGACATGGACCGGAGGCCGGAGGGATTTACAGT
>NC_134895.1:14654039-14664039 GCF_041734735.1 Babylonia areolata
ATTTAAGACCGCAACTTCACTTTGTTCGACTGCTGGGGGAAATTAATCATGATTATACAGACGTCACAATAGCGATTTCAGCTGCTTTCCTTTCTGTCTCACGAAAAGACCAAATGAACTATGAATGAATCAGGACAAAGGATCGAGTGGTCAAACTTTGTTCACACTCACAGTGTGATTTTAGGACTAAAAAGAAAACATGAAGCCATACGTGTCACTAAAACCATATTCAATAATCAACGTGGTAAATAAAAATGATGTACTCATGTACGAGAACTACAGATGAACATTTTACAATGAGACATTGCGACGGCAAAGTGAACAGCTGATCAGATCAATAAAAAATGTCATGCAGTGAAAAAAGAGCCGGGAAGAAAAAAAGATGATGTAAGTAATGAATAGATAAGCGAATCAGATGATAACTGACGAATGAAGTAATGAATGAATGAGTAATAAAGTACTAATGATATATATATAAACAGACGTTATTACAATTATATTCACATTTATTTTAGCAGGTGATTGTGCTGTACACGTGTTTAGCCTAGATTATATTACAGTTTGAATGACGTGTTTCTTCTTACCTTGTCAACATCAGTTTTATGACTCTAGTTATTGTGTTGCATATTTTTATGAACTTGATGTTCACGTTCTAAAAGTTATTGTGCTTTACGTTTTATTGTTACATATAGGCCTCAGTATTTGAGACACTGAAGTTTCTGTGCTTTTACAGACCGTCAATAAAGTTGCATCTTATCTTAATGAGCCTGTGTCTGTGGCTTAAAACAGGATACGGGTCTGGTATGAAACTACAGGAACTGTAACTCACTGTGAAGTGTGTATAATGTTTGGCCGGGAAACACTCACATACTAGTGCACTGACGCACACGACACACACTGACACACACTGAATGAAACACACACTGACGCACATGATTATTGGCACACACACACACACACACACACACACGCGCGCGCGCGCTGTACACGCACGCACAGGCTTAAACAAACACCCCCACAACCACCCACACTCTTTCATCGAGATGTGCTGACGGATGTGCATTTTGTACGTGCTTTGAGAGAGTGCTTACACACTGACGACAGAACCGAGGGAGGAGACAACTCGTACGCTTGACAGTATCCAATTCGGTCACATTTACCTCCCTTCGCATATGTTATCGGCACACGATACAGAGCCGTATCGTAAATCTAAGTTGTGATCTGTGCATTTGTCTATTCCAATTGCACTGTTATTGTACCAGACTGATGATTACATTTGGCCTTTTATTTCATTTTATTTCCCCCCCCCCCCATTTGCATTATCCCCCTTTTTGTTTCTTCTTTTTAAATTATCTTCGCTCTTCCTCTGTGGCCGTCATCCTGTTATTGTCATGTTTCCTTGTTTCTCTAGGACTCAAAAGAGTTAATGGGAATAAACAAACTCTAAACTGTCACAACTCCACCCCACTTATCACACGAACGGACACCCACCCACCCACTCAATCTTCCCGCACGCACATCGAAACACATTTTAAACGACGTCTTTTTTTTTCATCGACTAAAAACACCTTACATACTTTTGTTAATGTTATTGGTGCCTGGTATTTTGGCGCTGTGTGTCCGAAAACACCGCACATCGAAACACATTTTAAACGACGTCTTTTTTCATCAACTAAAAACACCTTACATACTTTTGTTAAGGTTATTGGTGCCTGGTATTTTGGCGCTGTGTGTTCGAAAACACCGCACATCGAAACACATTTTAAACAACGTCTTTTTTCATCAACTAAAAACACCTTACATACTTTTGTTAATGTTATTGGTGCCTGGTATTTTGGCGCTGTGTGTCCGAAAACACCGCACATCGAAACACATTTTAAACGACGTCTTTTTTTTTCATCGACTAAAAACACCTTACCTACTTTTGTTAATGTTATTGGTGCCTGGTATTTTGGCGCTGTGTGTTCGAAAACAACGCCGTTATTTTTCATAATAATTATGTAAAATCTGCAGCGTCATGTGACCTGTCCACCGTGTCAACTACAGAAAGCATTCCACTGGATCCATACTGTACATATGATCAGATTATTTTCTTTCTTTTCTTCCCTCCAACATTTTTATTTACTCATCCTCAGAAAAAAAAGATCTGAGCCGGCACATCACTCCTATTTTGCAACATCTCCATTGGTTCCCCTGTCTCACACAGAATAAAGTATAAGATCAATACTCTATGTTATTAATGTATTCACAAATCTGCCCCTTCCTATCTTTGTGGCTGCCTTCACCTCTACACTCCATCTCGCTCTCTACGATCAGCTTCGGATCTCCTCTGTTTACGCATACCCAGATTCAAACACTCCACTGACTGTTGGTCGCCGTCCTTTCTCTGTCTCTGGACCTTGCATTTGGAATGAACTTCCTCTTTCACTTCGCCAAGTCTCCGCACTCAGCTCTTTCAAGTCTGGCCTTAAAACCCACCTCTTCACAAGACAGCCTCCCTCCCCTGCCTCTTCCTTGTCTTCAGTTTCTTCAGTTTTAGAGTTACGCTTGCGTGTAAATGACTGGCGTGAAAGCGCTTAAATTTGTCTCTGAACAAGATTCAGCGCTATATAAATACTATTATTGTTATTTAGACAAAGGTTTGCAGATACATTATTACTGTTTTCTTTGTTGTTTTTGCTTAATCCGTCTCCAGCCCACCGCCCCGCCGTTACTACAAAAAGAAGTTATCAATCAATCTGTCAATGCATGCACAAGCAGTTCAGCTGAACTGTACTCGGTTTCTCCTTGGAGAAAGTGTGCGACCAAAGTTTTCATTAATATTCGTCAGTTGCGAAAGAAAAGGTTGTAGTCAACTGCCTTGTCTAGTTTGCTTATTTATTTATTTGTTTGTTGTTGTATTATCATTATAGCAAACTGGGGATAAGCATATGCTATCGCAACATGGGAAGTACTCCGACGTGCTTGTGCGTGCTGCGTGTGTGTGTGTGTGTTGTGTGTGTGTGTGTGTGTGTGTGTGTGTGTATGCGTGTGTGTGTGTATGCGTGTGTGTGTGTGTGAGCTAGAGAGAGAGAGACAGAGACAGAGATAGACAGAGAGACAGACAGAGACAGAGATATACTGGAGACAGAGAAAGAGAGAGAGACAGAGAGAGGGAGACAGAGACAAAGAGAGGGAGAGAGACAGACACAGAGAGAGGCAGAGACACAGAGAGAGACAGAATGAGGGAGACAGAGACAAAGTGAGAACTGGGCAAGGGGGACAGACAGACACAGAGACAAAATAGACAGACAGACACAGAGACAAAATAGACAGACAGACACAGAGACAAAATAGACAGACAGACACAGAGACAAAATAGACAGACAGACACAGAGACAAATAGACAGACAGACACAGAGACAAAATAGACAGACACGACACAGAGACAAAATAGACAGACAGACACAGAGACAGAATAGACAGACAGACACAGAGACAGAATAGACAGACTTAGAGACAAAATAGACAGACAGACACAGAGACAAAATAGACAGACAGACACAGAGACAAAATAGACAGACACAGAGACAAAATAGACAGACAGACACAGAGACAAAATAGACAGACAGACACAGAGACAAAATAGACAGACACAGAGACAAAATAGACAGACAGACACAGAGAGACAAAATAGACAGACAGACACAGAGACAAAATAGACAGACAGACACAGAGAGACAAAATAGACAGACAGACACAGAGACAAAATAGACAGACACAGAGAGAAAATAGACAGACAGACACAGAGACAAAATAGACAGACAGACGCAGAGACAAAATAGACAGACACAGAGACAAAATAGACAGACAGACACAGAGACAAAATAGACAGACAGACGCAGAAACAGATATATATAGACAGCCAGCCAGCCAGCCAGATAGAGACAGAAACAGACAGGGATAAGTGAGTAGAAGACAAGAGAAAAGAGGAGTTGAGAAGTGAAAAAAAAAACATACAAAAAATAAAATTAACAAAAAACAAAAACAAAAACAAAAAAAACCGCCGACGCAGACTTCAACGTCCCTGGCTTGCAAAGAACCAGCAAAGTCGCTGGACACAGGTTTCAGTGGTACTAAGCAAAGTGACAGGGACATCAGGCCGCTGTGTGCCATTCCGGGTCACTGACACACTGAGTGAACACTCCTCTTCATCATCATCATCATCATCATCATCCTCATCAGCTAGTACCGTGGGAAGGGCCGGGCCGGGAGAGTCAGGGTGCTGTACCCGTGATTCTGGGACAACAACCAACAACAACAACAACAATAACAGCAATGAAACAACAGTTACAATATAACAATATGCAATATAACACAAAGTGATTTATATATATATGATTATATATATGCAGCATTCTTAATCTCTCTCTCTCATATATATATTTTTTGTATTTGTATTTCTTTTTATCACATCAGATTTCTCTGTGTGAAATTCGAGCTGCTCTCCCCAGGGAGAGCGCGTCGCTACACTACAGCGCCACCCATTTCTTTTTGTATTTTTTCCTGCCTGTAGTTTTATTTGTTTTTCCTAACGAAGTGGGTTTTTCTACAGAATTTTGCCAGGAACAACCCTTTTGTTGCCGTGGGTTCTTTTACGTGCGCTAAATGCATGCTGTACACGGGACCTCGGTTTATCGTCTCATCCGAATGACTAGCGTCCAGACCACCACTCAAGGTCTAGTGGAGGGGGGAGAAAATATCGGCGGCTGAACCGTGATTCGAACCAACGCGCTCAGATTCTCTCGCTTCCAAGGCGGACGCGTTACCTCTAGGCCATCACTCCACTTATATATATATATATATATATATATATATATATATATATATATATATATATATATATATATATATATATATATATATATATATAAAATTATATTCAATTCCAACACATTTACTTCCCTTTCCATCTCTCACCACCAACGCATCCGCTCTCTGTGTCCGATGTCTG
The DNA here is from genome assembly GCF_041734735.1 of Babylonia areolata. NCBI lineage: Eukaryota > Metazoa > Mollusca > Gastropoda > Neogastropoda > Buccinidae > Babylonia > Babylonia areolata. Next base: position 14,659,033 of record NC_134895.1, read on the forward strand.
TCTATCCCGGTTTCACTTTCTCTAACTGTCTGTCTGTCTGTCTGTTTCTCCCTCTGTATCAGTGTCTTTCTTTCTCTCTCTCTCTGTTTGTGTGACTGTCTCTGTCTATCTGTATGTCTATCTGATTCTCTGTTTTCCTGTCTGTCTGTCTGTCTTTGTCGCTGTCTGTCTGTCTCGCTCACTCTCTGTCTCTCTCCGTCTATTTGTCTGTCTGTCTGTCTGTCTCTGTCTCTCTCAGTGGCACTAGGCAGAAAGACGTGGCTGTGTTTACCGTGGTGCCCATGGGGTAGGCAGCGTAGTACTTTTTCTTGGCGTCGTGAGACCGGGGCAGAGGCAGCGTGCCGGCGTGCACATAGTCATCCATCGTCTGTAGACACACACACACACACACACACACGCATGAACACACAAACACACGCATGCACACATACATGATACATGTACACACGCGCACACGCGCGCGCGCGCGCACGCACACACACACACACATGCACACATACATGATACATTTAAAGACACACACACGAAGTGGATTTTTACAACAAAATTTTGTCATGGACAACCCTTTTTATTGCCGAAGGTTCTTTTACGTGCGCTATGTGCATGCTGCACACGGGAACTCGGTTTATCGTCTCATCCGAATGACTAGCGTCCAGACCCCCCACTCAATGTCTAGTGGAGAAGGAGAAAATATCAGCGACGGACTGTGGGATTCGAACCAGTGCGCTCAGATTCTCTCGCTTCCTAGGCGGACGCGTTCCCATTAGGCCAACACTCCACTATACATACATACATACATACATACATACATACCCAGATATAGATATACATATATGTATAATCCTGGTAGTCAATCCCAAGTTTAAAAACTGGACACCGCACCTTGATCTGTTGGGCTCACTGGATGATGCATGTTATGCGATCATAGATTAAATATTAAATCCAGGCCCAGATGTCTTCGTTTTTTTTTTTCCAATATAATATAATGGAGAAGACACCAAAGAAACAGTCATGGTTAATATTTTAACCTTTAAAACTGTACACCCCCCCCCACACACACACACAATCACACACACACACTACACACACAGAGAGACACACACAGATACACACACAGACGCAGACACAGACACACACACTACACACACACACACAGACACACACTACACACAGAGAGAGAAACACACACAGATACACAGACACAGACACACACACACACAATCACACACACACATAGACGCACACTACACACACACACAGACACAGACACATACACACACACACACAGACATACACAGACACAGACACAGACCCACACACACACACACACAATCACACACACACACACACTACACACAGAGAGAGACACACACAGACGCAGACACAGACACAGACACACACACACACACACACACACACACACGCAGACACACACTACACACACAGAGAGACACACACAGATACACACACACAGACACAGACACAATCTCACACACACACACACACAGACACACACTACACACACACAGATACACACACAGATACACACACACACAGACACACACAGACACACACACACACACACAGACACACACACACTGCACACACCCAATCACACACACACAATCACACACACACAGACACACAATACACACACAGACAGAGACACACACACACACACACACACACACACACACACACACACACACACACACTACACACACACACACACACACACACACACACACACCACACACACACTACACACACACACACACACACACACACACACACACACACACACACACACACACTACAAACAGACTCACGTATTCATCCAGGTACTTCACGGGGTCCGACACAAAGCTCCAACGCCGCTTGTCGCGCGGGGGAGGGTCGTAGAATCGGGGTGCGTCCATCCACACCCGGGGTAGCTTGACCAGGCTGGTGTCCAGGCTGCTGCCCACCCCGACAGTGCTGCCGCCACCCCCTACACCCCCGACCCCGCTTCCCCCGCCACCCGACTTCCTGCTGGAAGGAGACAGAGAACTCAGAACTCAGAACTCAGAAATGTTTTATTGTAGAAGGCCGTCTGACCCATTACAATGTTGAGCACACACACACACCCCATCCCACACCTCCACACCCCTTCCCACCCCCCACCCCCCCACCCCCACCCCCACACACACTTGCGCGCGCGCAGACTCGATTTTGTAAAACCGGGCATGCAAACAAATGAATCGAAAATTCAAAAAGGTAAATGCCTTCCATCGTGAGCAAGTCCGCTTAAACATGTACGTTCGTTGTTTTAAATGTATAACATAACAGAACTCAGGTTGTGCCCGTTATCATAATAAAGCAGCACGACGTTTATTAGAGTGATAAATAAAGCGACCTAGATCATGAAGGATTTTTGTGTCATGCATTATAAATTCTAAACTTTTGTCAGAGGGATGTTTCGTGTACCAACATGGAATATATTTATGTCGCAGATCGTTAAGAGATTTACAGTAAAATAAAGTGTGTATCTCGTCTTCAATACCAGCGTCACATAGTGGACATTTCAGGTCGTTTGGACTGACGAAAGCAAATCTCATCTTGTGTGTACGGATATCCGAGGCTCCTATTCTAAACCTTATAAGCACATCTCTTATGTGTTTATTTTTAACTGCTGTAAAGTAAGATTCCAGTGATAATACTATAAACAATGATCACCGCTTGCCTATTTCTCTTATCTAAGACTAATCCCTTTCTTTTAATCTATCCCCCCCCCTTTTTTTTTTCCATCCTTTTGTGTCGTTATTGTTTGCCTTTTACTTCTTGCTCGTCTTTCTCTTCTTCTTCCAATGCTTCAATGGATGTATGCACTAGTATGCATTTAAAAAAAATTGAATTAGAAAATAATAATAACATTAATAATAACGATAATAATAATGATGATAACAATAACAACAACAGCAGTAACAACAACACTAATAACAATAATGACAACAACTATAACAATAATGACAATGGCAATACTACTTCTACGACTACTAAAAATAACGAAGAGAAGAAGAAGACGAAGAAGAAGAAGGAGGAGGTGATGACAATGATGATGATGACAACGACGACGGCGATGATAACGATGAAGATGAAGATGATAATGATGATGATGGTGACGATGATGACGACGATAATGATGATAACGATACCAATAACAGCCATACCGTGATCTCTTGGCCAGGCAGTGCCTCACCAGGCACAGCACCACAACCAGCACCACCAGCGCCCCCACCACACACACCGTGATGATCAGGATATCTGAAAACCACAGTCAGTCAGTCTGAACATATGAAACCATAGTTTCTGATTTCATAGTCAGTGTATCCGAAACCATGGTCATTGTGTCTGCAACCATGGCCGGCCAGTCTGAAACCATGGTCATTGTGTCTGCAACCATGGCCGGCCAGTCTGAAACCATGGTGATTGTGTCTGCAACCATGGCTGGACAGTCTGAAACCATGGTCATTGTGTCTGCAACCATGGCTGGACAGTCCGAAACCATGGTCATTGTGTCTGCAACCATGGCCGGACAGTCTGAAACCATGGTGATTGTGTCTGCAACCATGGCCGGCCAGTCTGAAACCATGGTGATTGTGTCTGCAACCATGGCCGGCCAGTCTGAAACCATGGTCATTGTGTCTGCAACCATGGCCGGCCAGTCTGAAACCATGGTGATTGTGTCTGCAACCATGGCTGGACAGTCTGAAACCATGGTCATTGTGTCTGCAACCATGGCCGGCCAGTCTGAAACCATGGTGATTGTGTCTGCAAACCATGGCTGGACAGTCTGAAACCATGGTCATTGTGTCTGCAACCATGGCCGGCCAGTCTGAAACCATGGTCATTGTGTCTGCAACCATGGCCGGCCAGTCTGAAACCATGGTCATTGTGTCTGCAACCATGGCCGGCCAGTCTGAAACCATGGTCATTGTGTCTGCAACCATGGCCGGCCAGTCTGAAACCATGGTCATTGTGTCTGCAACCATGGCCGGCCAGTCTGAAACCATGGTCATTGTGTCTGCAACCATGGCCGGACAGTCTGAAACCATGGTCATTGTGTCTGCAACCATGGCCGGACAGTCTGAAACCATGGTCATTGTGTCTGCAACCATGGCCGGCCAGTCTGAAACCATGGTCATTGTGTCTGCAACCATGGCTGGACAGTCTGAAACCATGGTGATTGTGTCTGCAACCATGGCCGGCCAGTCTGAAACCATGGTCATTGTGTCTGCAACCATGGCTGGACAGTCTGAAACCATGGTCATTGTGTCTGCAACCATGGCTGGACAGTCTGAAACCATGGTCATTGTGTCTGCAACCATGGCTGGACAGTCTGAAACCATGGTCATTGTGTCTGCAACCATGGCCGGCCAGTCTGAAACCATGGTGATTGTGTCTGCAACCATGGCCGGCCAGTCTGAAACCATGGTCATTGTGTCTGCAACCATGGCCGGCCAGTCTGAAACCATAGGCAGTCAGTCTGAAATCACAGACTGTCTGAAAATCCGAATCCATAGTCTGAAACCGTGGTCAGTCAGTCTGGAACCACAGCCAGTCTCTGTGAAAATATAAAGCCACAGTCTGAAACCATAGCCAGACAGTCTGAGTCCATAGGCAATCAATCTAAAACTATAATCAGTCAGTCTGAAACCATGGTCATAGTGTCTGAAACCATACTCAGTGTGTCTGGAACCATGGTCAGTGTGTCTGAAACCCACTGTGTCTGGAACCATAAACAGTGTGTCTGAAACCATGGTCAGTGTGTCTTAAATCATGGTCACTCTGTCTGGAACCATGGTCAGTGTGTCTGGAACCATGGTCAGTGTGTCTGAAACCATGGTCAGTGTGTCTGAAACCATAGTCACTGTCACTGTCACATGGTCACTGTGTCACTGTCACATGGTCACTGTGTCAGAAACCATAGTCACCGTCAGAAAACAGTCACTCTGTCAGAAACCATAG
>NC_134895.1:14669039-14671539 GCF_041734735.1 Babylonia areolata
AAGTACATACAAGAAAATTAATTTAATTTTAATTAAAAAAAACAAAAAAAACAAACAAACAAAAAAACCCGCAAAAAATCCCTATCTTCTTCCTGAAACTGAGACAAGACAACATTAAGAGAAAACGTCGAACTCTCTATATATAATTTCCAGTCTTATGTTCTTGTCTTGTTAAGCTGTGACGTGAATAATGTGATATACATCCCACTCTCTCTCTCTCTCTGTCTCTCTCTCTCTATCTACCTATCTCTCTCTCTCTCTCTCTCTCTCTCTCTCTCTCTCACACACACACACACATAAACCGCTTTTTCTGGCATCTGGCATTCTACATAGAACCGATAATTTCTTTCACATCCATTAGTGTCTTTGGATGGTTGAGAAGAACAAAAGAATAAAAAGAACTCATGTAAAAAGACAAAAACAAAAAGAAAACAACAACAACAAAACAACAACCAAACACGGTCTCCACATTATCATGAATATGATGTCATTGTGATCATTGTAAATTTTTCGTCACTCGAAGGCAGTCCGTATCATGAAGTAATCGGTTTTTGGGGGGTTTTTTGGTGCTTTTTTTTCCGTCAAGTTTTGAGTTTCTCACCTGTGCAGCGTTCTCCCGGTGTGTCTCTGACGTCAGGTGAGACGTCATCGAAGCCCTGTCGGCAGGTGCACGTGAAAGACCCCAGACTGTGCACACAGTTTGCGTTGACGTCACAGTAGTTGTGCTGCTTGTCCACACAGTGACTGAACTCTGACGTAGACATATTATGACGTCAGTAGACAGCTTATGACGTAAAAAGAAACGGGAGATCGTGATGTAAGAGAGCACGTCGTATAAGTGTGTATACATACATACCACACACGCGTGCACGCGTGCTGACACACACACACACACACACACACACACACACACACAGTCATTTATACACACAGATTCATACATACAAGCGCGCGTTCGCACACACAATTTTTATACCTCTTTTCCTGTATCAGTCATCCCAACACCTCTTCCCAACTGCCCTCCCCGCCCCCCAACCCCCTGCCCCCACCCATTCCACGCTCCAACCTCCCAACCCTCACGCGCGCACACAAACACACACACGCAAATATACTACTTCCGCCCCCCTCCGCCTCAGTCTAAAATCACTTACCAGAGAAAAGACATTACACTAAAGAAAGCAAGAACACACACACACACACACACACACACACACACACACACACACACACACACACAGAGAGAGAGAGAGAGAGAGAGAGAGAGAGAGAGAGAGAGAGAGAGAGAGAGAGAGAGAGAGAGAGAGAGAAACCCTCATGAAAGGGGCATTTGAACAACAACAATAATAACTAACTAGCAACAACAATTATAATGAGTTGCTACGAGATTGGAAACAAGACTATGAAATGGCGGTTTTTCTAAATCTGTAAACTTTAGAAACACAGAGAGAGAGAGAGAGAGAGAGAGAGAGAGAGAGAGAGAGAGAGAGAGAGAGAGAGAGAAAACAAAAACAAAGAAAGATTATGAACAGCATCCGGTTTCTGTGCATGTCATTAATGACCCCAATTTGAACAAACAAGAATTTGTGTAATATATTTATAAGTATATGTATACTGACTGAGAGAGAGACAGAGACAGAGAGATTCGAACTCCATACCGCTGATGGGTTTGAGAAAGGCCGACAAGGTGTCATTGTGGCCCAGCACCAAGTCCGAACCGTTCAGCTTGAGCAGCCTGTTCTTGGGGTCCACGTAAGACATGTTGACGATGCCCTCGTTGTAAACCCTCGTCAGTTTCTCCGCGTGCCAGTTGGAGGCGGCCGTCACGGCCACTTCCCAGCCAATCAGCAGGCGCCCATTCTCACGTGACACTGACGTCACCTGCACGTGTAGCACCCCTCGCGCCTCCTGGCTGGTCAAAGCTCGGAGGACCTTTTCAGAGAAAGTTGATCAGATTAATGTGTGTGTGTGTGTGTGTGTGTGTGTGTGTGTGTGTGTGTGTCTGTGTGTGTCTGTGTGTGTGTGTGTGTGTGTGTGTGTGTGTGTGCGCACGCGCCTAGAGTTGAGTTAATCAAGGTTTTGCGCCTTTTATTAAATATTATTATTATTAGTAGTAGTATTTTTATGCATTTATCTATTATTTATTTATTTATTTATTTATTTATCTATTTTATTTTATTTATTCATCTTTTTTTCTTTCTTTTTTTTCATTATTATCATTATTTTCAATTTGTGTGTTTTTTTGTGTTTTTTTACTTTATTTATTTGATCTTATTTTATTTTTGTTACAATTATTATTTTATTTTTTTCAAGGCCTGACTGAGCGCGTTGGGTTACGCTGCGGATCAGGCATCTGCGTGGCAGATGTGGTGTAGCCTATATGGATTTGACCGAACGCAGTGACGCCTCCTTGAGCTACTGATACTCATATACTGAATAAGTCTAAGTCGTGTTGCTCGCACATGAAGCGTCGTCAGAGGCAGAATCGGTTATTAGGTTTTGG
>NC_134895.1:14676539-14689039 GCF_041734735.1 Babylonia areolata
GATTGTATAAGTGAAGAATATCAAAGCCGTATTTTTTTTTTTCCTTTCTGTCCGTAGTTTGCGAATGTTAGTCTTAACATTACATGTAAAACCAGTAGGTTGTTCTTTTGCACTTTTCTCATTCCAACATTTTGTCCATTGGTCAATAATTATGTGTAGATCATGATGCATTTTGTCTGCAGAGGTGATACACCTTGTCTGATCAAAATACGTAAGAGCTGAGACATCATGCTGTGACATGTCGTCATTCATACGTCATGTTTCCAGAGAGATTACGTCAACATACAATTTTGAGACATCAGTAGTTAGAAGTTTAAAAAAAACACCAACAAAAAAAACCATCACTAAAACAAAAATGCAAATCTTAAAGTTTAAAGAGAAAGACAGAACAAATTTCGGGGGGAAAAAAAGTCAAAGTAAAAGAAAGGTTATCAAAGAAAGAGAGAGAGAGAGACAAAGACAGACAGACAGACAGAGAAGAACAAAAAGAAGAAAGAAAAAAATTCCCACTCTTCTCTCCCTCTCCCTTCACCCTTCCCGAGCACACAACGTGGTTTACTCTGTTGTTCCGTGTTGACCAAAGGATTATCAGGCCGACAGACCCCGCTACAGATTGTTCTTCTCACAACACCTTCCACGGCCTTTTTGTCCGTGAAAGGCACGCGCAGCCTACGCCCTTAGAACGTGCGAACATGATAGTATTTCGACCCGTTCACCTTGTAGTTCTTCTTCTTCTTCTTTTTCTCCTCCTCCTCCTTCTTAATAACAATAATAATGGATACTTATATAGCACACTATCCAGAAATCTGCTCTAGGTGCTTTACAAAAACGCTTTGTTAACATAAAACATTACATCTATGTTACATACACACACCAAAATATGACTACACACACACACACACACACACACACACACACACACACACACACACACACACACACACTGCGTACGTATATTTTAACAATACATGTGTATCTAACAGCTACCCTAACACATACGCACACACAGGCAGGCACAAACTTACATAAACGCACGCGCACACAATACACATTCATATACATGCATGTAGTTATGTACACATACATATGTATACATACATAGTCAAGCACAGCTAACGCAAAGGAAGTGGACCTGCCACAATTGAACTTACTGCTGAGGGAAAAGATGAGTTTTGAGACGAGATTTAAAAGATGCGAGGGAATCAGAATGACGGAGGTTACCAGGGAGCTTGTTCCACGTCTTTGCGATTGGAAAGAAAACGATCTGTGTCTTCTTCTTCTTAAAACTAACATAAGAATATTTCTATTCGATACTTTTGATTAACCTACTCGCGGTCTTTTGCAAATGCTTCCTTGTACTCATTCCACTAGCTGCCATGCCATGATGAATGAAAAATTAAATGTATGTGTGATCGTGCTAGCAAATGAACAGTAAGTGCGTGTGTGTGTTTGTGTGTGTTTGAGTGTGTGGGCGTAAATGTGTACGTATGTCTTTGTTTGCTTGTTCAAGAATTATGTGTGTGTGTGTGTGTGTGTGTGTGTGTGTGTGTGTGTGTGCAAGTACGTACGTACATGATAATATACCAATCGTTCTTTTCATCGCTTTGTTACCTTTAATGGACTATTCCAATTACTATTCTTATTCGTCGTTCTAATCATTTTATTTTATTTATTTCATTTTATTTCTTTATTTCTATGTTTTGTGTCTTTGTTTATTTTTATGTTTCGTGTCGTTAAATGGGCATAATTGTAAAAAAAAAAAAAAGGCCTTTACTGCGCCTAATTCTTTACCCATTAAAGATTCAGTCAATCAATCAATCAGTCTTCTTCTTCTTCTTCGTTGTTATCGTCGTCGTCGTCGTCGTCCTCCTCCTCCTCCTCCTCCTCATCATCCTGAGACGAGCCAACAGCTAGATCTATTGGCAGGCACAACATCCGATTGGTTAATTATAAAGCGCTGGACTAATATCTGAGGGTCCCAGGTTCGAATCTCGGTTATGGCGCCTGGGGAGTAAAGGGGTGTGGGGGTGGGGATTTCCATCTCCCAGGTCAATAGATGTGCAGACCTGCTTATTAGTGCCTGAACCCCCTTCTTGTGCATACGCGCGCAGAAGATCAGACACGCATATGTTTAAGATCCCGTACGTAATCCATGTCAGCGATCAGTTGTTCATGGAAACAAGAACACACTCGGTACGCAACCCTCTCCCCTGAAGACGAAGTACGACTGCCTGTATGGCGAGGGTATGAATGGTCATAAACGTAAATGCCCACTCGCCTTTTCGCGTGTACATGGGAGTAACAGCCAATGAATGAAGAAGGAGAAGAAGAAATCATCATCATTATCATCGTCGTCGTCGTCGTCGTCGTTGTCGACATCTTTGTCGTCATCATCATCATCATCATCTTCTTCTTCTTTTTCTTCTGCTTCTTTTTTTATTCGTTGCGGCTACTCCCACTTTCACTCTTATGCACGAGCGGGAATTTACGTTGAGTTTCTTTTTTTTTTTTTTTTTTAACCGTTCTGAGCAGGCATTCATTCTCCGTTTTCGTACGGTGCATGCTGAGTATGTTCTTGGTTGCATAACCCACCGAGCGCTGACGTGGATTACGGGATTATTATCGTGCATATTTGATCTCCTGCATGCGTATACACACAGAAGGGTTCAGGCGCTAACAAGTCTGCACATAATTATGTTGACCTGGGAGATCGGAAAAATCTCTAACCTTTCACGCACCAGGCGCCGTGGCCAGATTTGAACCCAGAACCAACACATTTTGAAAGTCACAATGTTTTAACCACTCGGCCGTTGTGTCCTGTCTGTGAAAGCACTCCCCCCCCCTCCCCCCCAAAAAAAATATCGTTGTCATCTGCATATGTTCACATTGGAAAAAGAAAAACCGTGATGTCTGTAGTTACATAAACTGCAAAGATGAAGATCAAAATGCATGCACATAAAAACATGCAGGCGTTACACATTATGACCCCAAACAACCATACTTTCTCTTTCACACACACACGCAGCTTATCTATCTTTTTTGTTGGTATGTCTCTGTTTTTTTTGTTATTTTTTTGTTACATAAGCTGTAAGGATGAATATTAAAATGCACTCATGCAGGCGTTACACACAATAACCCCCCCCCAAAAAAAAACAAAAAAAACAAAAAACAAACAACAACAAACAAACAAAAACAAACCCGCATGTATACACACACTCAGCTTATTGTTGGTATATCTCTGTTTTTGTCTTATCTCTGTCTCTCCCTCTCGCCTCCCCCCCCCCTCGCCCCCTTCCCCCCTTTTCCCGACCCCCAATCTCTCTCACGTCTTTTTCTGTCTCTGCTCCTCACTTACGCGTTACACATATTGATCCGCAATGGTTAGACCCCCACCCCCCACCCCCCCTCTTTATCACATCTTCCCCTTCTCTCTTTTTCATTCACTCACTGAGACGTTCTACATTATGACCATCTGCTTCTCTTCTTGAATAGCCGTTATGCGCCTTTTGCCTCTTATCTCTCTGTCGATCTTACTGAGAAGTCACCAAGGTTAATCTAAATAGTGTGTGTGTGTGTGAGTGTGTGTGTGTGTGTGTGTGTGTGTGTGTGTGTGTGTGTGTGTGTGTGTGTGTGTGTGTGCGTGTGTGAAATAATAAACCTAAACTGAATAATGACAAAAACTGAAGCTCTTCTGATCAGAACTAAAGCAAGAAAAGTGACCATGAGCCATATTTCACACATTCACCAAAGTTTGGAGTCCCAGAGACATCACTCGCTCCTTATTGCTAGGAGTGTAGGTTATAATCATTATTTCTGACCATATGTTGTAGGACAAGCACGTTGCAAACATCTGTAAATCTGCTTTTTGCAGAGATACGACGTATAAACTATCTATCATTCGTAGGTACTTAACCACAGAAACTTGTGCTTTTGTTTTGTCAAAACTTGGCGATTGCAATGCGCTCTTTTCTGGCCGTCCATTGTATGTTCTTCATAATAAGCTTCAAAGGGTACAAAATTATACAGGAAGGCTTAGTCCATAGAGCGAAAAGATTATGATCATGCTGAACCACTTCTACTGACAGGGCACTTCACTGGCTCCCAGTACAAGCACAGATTAAATATAAGCTTGCAACGCTCTGTCCGGATATTACGAAATGCGACTGTTTTCGTTCAAAGTGATTACACTTGTTGTTGCTTTGTTTGAAAACGAAGTATTGCCACGTGTTTGTTATGTCATTTATCATCATTGTTGTCTTTTTTATTTATTTTATTATTATTATTATTATTATTATTATTATTACTTTAAAAAAATCTATTTATTTATTTATTTATTTATTTATTTATTTATGTACGCTTATAGTTGACTCCATCAAGTTTTTGCGCCTTATACATATTATTAGTACTAGTGTAGTTCTCTTTTATGTATTAATCTATTATTTATTCACCCTTTTTTTTCACTTGTTGTTGCTTTGTTTGAAAACGAAGTATTGCCACGTGTTTGTTGTGTCATTTATCATCATTGTTGTCTTTTTTATTTATTTTATTAATATTATTATTATTATTATTATTATTATTACCTTTAAAAAATCTATTTATTTATTTATTTATGTACGCTTATAGTTGACTCCATCAAGTTTTTGCGCCTTATACATATTAGTAGTAGTGGTAGTTCTCTTTTATGTATTAATCTATTATTTATTCACCCTTTTTTTTTCTCAAGGCCTGACTAAGCGCGTTGGGTTACGCTGCCGGTCAGGCATCTGCTTGGCAGATGTGGTGTAGCGTATATGGATTTGTCCGAACGCAGTGACGCCTCCTTGAGCTACTGAAACTGAAAATGAAACTGCTCTGTCATATCTCGCTTCTCTTGTTCGTCCCCTGCTCACATCCATGACATTCTGTCCTGATCTACACGCCTTCTAGATAGCTGTGCTCCTCCTCTGACTCTTTGTGTTTTGTCTGTCCCCAGAATTAAAATCAAACGTTACCGTGAAAGAGATTTTTTTTTATCATAATGCTACAAAAGTATGAAATTCTCATGTAGAAACTGCCCTTGCCAGTAAAAAAAAAGAAAAAAAAAAAGAAAAAAAAAAGAGCAAGCAGCTCTGAAAACCAGCATTACAACTGATCATCCTTCCAATGTTCTTTTTTTTTCTGTCGAATTTTTTGTTTTATTTAGGTGTTTGACAGTAAATTCGTCTGTACATATATTTCTGTTTGTGGTTTTTCGTACTCATCTCTCCTTAAAAGATCATTTTCATGCATACAATCTAAAAAAAACAAGATGCAAACATCCCCCCAACACACACACACACACATACAGATACGCACGAATACACAAACACACACACGCACGTTCGCACGCACACACACACACACACACACACACACACTCCTCACGCACTCACTCAGTTCAAAGAAAGCGTCCTCACCTGTAAGGATGACAAAGAAAAAGAACACAGGGGAGACCCACATCTTGACACCTTCTTTCAAGTCTCAGCTGCCCCTGAAAGACACGCCCGCACGTCGCTGACACAACACTCTGGTTGTGACTGACACTGGAGAGAGGGATAGTTCACCACGTCAACACTCTGGATGTGACTGACACTGGAGGGAGGGATAGTTCACCACGTCAACACTCTGGATGTGACTGAGACTGGAGGGAGGGATAGTTCACCACGTCAACACTCTGGATATGAGTGAGACTGGAGGGAGGGATAGTTCACCACGTCAACACTCTGGTTGTGACTGACACTGGAGGGAGGGATAGTTCACCACGTCAACACTCTGGATGTGACTGACACTGGAGGTAGGGAAGGATAGTTCACCACGTCAACAATCTCTGGATGTGACTGACACTGGAGGGATAGTTCACCACGTCAACACTCTGGATGTGACTGACACTGGAGGGAGGGATAGTTCAACACGTCAACACTCTGGTTGTGACGAACACTGGGGGTAGTAGAGTCGATCACACCAACACGCTGGATCCTCTTGTCCTTGATGATAGTCACTGAAAACCGTGGTGACCATGTAGTATTTTCGCGGAACGAAACGTGTATCAGACACTGAAACAGAACATTTCGTGTGGTTGGAATGATTATCGTGAACATGATGACGAAATAAAACAGCATGGATTTATGGATCTACAGCACAACCCAGTGCAGCACTACACAGTAAGGCACAATACGGCACATGACTACACAACACAACACAGCACAGCACAGCACAGCACTACACTACACGGCACAGTACAGCACAACACAACACAGCACAGCACACCACTACAAAGCACAGTACAGCACAACACAACACAACACAACACAGTACAGCACAACACAGTACAGCACAACACAACACGGCACAGTACAGCACAACACAACACAACACAACACAACACAACACAATACAGCACAACACAACACAACACAGCACAGCACTACACAGCACAGTACAGCACAACACAGCACAGTACAGCACAACACAACACAGCACTACACAGCACAGTACAACACAACACAACACAGCACAGCACTACACGGTACAGTACAGCACAACACAACACAACACAACACAGTACAGCACAGCACAACACAACACAGCACAGTACAACACAACACAACACAACACAACACAACACAACACAGCACTACATGGCACAGTACAGCACAACACAACACAACACAGCACAACACTACACGGCACAGTACAGCACAACACAACACAGCACAGCACAGCACAGCACAGTACACAGCACAGTACAGCACAACACAACGCAGCACAGCACTACACGGCACAGTACAGTACAACACAACACAGCACAGCACAGCACTACACAGCACAGTACAGCACAACACAACACAGCACAGCACTACACGGCACAGTACAGCACAACACAACACAGCACAGCACAGCACAGCACTACACAGCACAGTACAGTACAGCACAACACAGCACAGTACAGCACTACACAGCACAGTACAGCACAGCACAGCACAACACAACACAACACAGCACAGTACAGCACTATACAGCACAGTACAGCACAACACAACACAGCACTACACAGCACAGTACAACACAGCACAGCACAACACAACACAACACAACACAGCACAACACTACACGGCACAGTACAGCACAACACAACGCAGCACAGCACTACACGGCACAGTACAGTACAACACAACACAGCACAGCACAGCACTACACAGCACAGTACAGTACAGCACAACACAGCACAGTACAGCACTACACAGCACAGTACAGCACAGCACAACACAGCACTACACAGCACAGTACAACACAACACAGCACAGCACTACACAGCACAGCACAGCACAGCACTACACAGCACAGTACAGTACAGCACAACACAGCACAGTACAGCACTACACAGCACAGTACAGCACAAGAACCAACAGTACAACAGAGTACAGCACTCCACAGCAAAGTACAGCACATCACACAACAGAGCAGTACAGCACACAACAGTACAGGACAACATAACACAGCACAGCACAACATAGCACAGTTCAACACAACACAACACAACACAGCACAGCACAACATAACACAACACAGCATGCACAACATTGTACACTTCAGTGCAGTGTTGAAGTGCAGCGTAGCACAGCACACCACAGCTTAAAATGCCGTACAGTAATGCACATCAGCAACTCGTACAGTAACGAACAGAACAGCGATGTTCGTTACAACAAACACATACAGCATTGTTTGGAACAGTGTTGTTCAAGGCAGCACATGATGGAAGAGGACAGGACAGGACAGGACAGAGCAGGACAGGGTAGGACAGGACAGGACAGGGCAGGACAGGACAGGACAGGACAGGGCAGGGCAGGGCAGGACAGGGCAGGTTAGGACAGGGTAGGACAGGACAGGGTAGGACAGGGAAGGACAGGACAGGACAGGGTAGGGCAGGGCAGGGCAGGACATGACAAGGACAGGACAGGGCAGGACAGGGCAGGGTAGGACAGGATAGGACAGGGCAGGGCAGGGCAGGGTAGGACGGGGCAGGGCAGGACAGGGCAGGGTAGAACAGGACAGGACAGGACAGGGTAGGGCAGGGCAGGGCAGGACATGACAAGGACAGGGCAGGGCAGGGCAGGGTAGGGCAAGACATGACAAGGACAGGGCAGGGCAGGGTAGGACAGGATAGGACAGGACAGGGCAGGGTAGGACAGGATAGGACAGGGCAGGGCAGGGCAGGGCAGGGCAAGACATGACAAGGATAGGGAAGGACAGGGCAGTGCAGGGTAGGACAGGACAGGGCAGAGCAGGGAAGGTCAGGGCAGGGCAGGGTAGGGCAGGACAGGACAGAGCAGGACAGGGCAGGGCAGGGCAGGGTAGGATAGGGTAGGACAGGACAGCACAGGGTTGGGCAGGAAATGGCAGGGCAGGGCAGGACAGGACAGCACAGGGTAGGGCAGGAAATGGCAGGGTAGGGCAGGAAATGGCAGGGCAGGGTAGGACAGGACAGCACAGGGTAGGGCAGGAAATGGCAGGGTAGGACAGGATAGGACGGGACAGGGCAGGGCAGGGAAGGACAGGGTAGGACAGGACATGACCGGGTAGGACAAGGTAGAACAGCACAGGGTAGAACAAGACAGGACAGGACAGGTTAGGACAGGGTAGGACAGGACAGGGTAGGACAGGGCCGAGCAATACAGGACACTTAAATGCAGAACAATGAATGTTATACAGTACAGAACTGTGCAGTACTGTACAACGTTGTGACGTGCATAAGGACAGTACAGTACAGTACAGTAAAAGTGCAGTACAGTGCAGTGGAGTATAATATAGTACAATAAAGTGCTCAGTCCAGTCCAGTCCAGTCCAGTACAGTACAGTACAGTAGGCCCACTGTACAAAACAGGGCGCTGCAGTGGAACGCAATGCAAAGCAAAGCAATGCGGAACAGTACGATACAGTACAGTTCATAACAGCACAATAAAACACAACACAATACATCCTTATTCAACGAACCGGAAATTAAAAATTCTGCACCCCCAGCAAGGGTCGTCACTCACCCCCACACACAATAATATCTCAACCCACAACCGAGTTCAACGCTCACGAAATATGACAAAGATTGGACCAAAAGTTCAAAAAGGAAAACATACCGCTACATGCGCGCAAACAAGTAATAACGCACACTGGGTTAATTTACGCCCCCTCCACCTCCCAGCTCACAAATTAAAAAAAAGAAAGAAAAAAAAAGATTAATAAACACACATATCAAACAGGACAGATACGTATGGTAAGCACAGCATAGTATACTACATACCACACAACAGTGTGGAGTAATGGCGTAGAAGTAACGCGTCCGCCAAGGAAGCGAGAGAATCTGAGCGCGCTGGTTCGAATCACGGGCTCAGCCGCCGATATTTTCTCCCCCTCCACTAGACCTTGAGTGGTGGTCTGGACGTTATTCATTCGGATGAGACGATAAACCGAGGTCCCGTGTGCAGCATGCACTTAGCGCACGTAAAAGAACCTACGGTAACAAAAGGGTTGTTCCTGGCAAAATTCTGTGGAAAAATCCACTTCGATAGGAAAAACAAATAAAAACTGCACGCAGGAAAAAAAACGAAAAAAAAAAGGAAAAAAGAAAAAGAAAAAAAAGGGGTGGCGCTGTAGTATAGCGACGCGCCCTCCCTGGGGAGAGCAGCCCGAATTTCACACAGAGAAATCTGTTGTGATAAAAAGTAATACATATACATACATATATATATATATATATATATATATATATATATATATATATATATATATATATATTCGTGTACCTATCAGTGTGGATTCCTAGAGAACTTTGCCAATGGACAACTTGTGGAAGTGAAACCAAAGCCCAGCGGAGTGAAATGTAACATAATCCAGTACAACAGAGAACAGAACGATAGAGTTGTACAGGGCAAGTCAGGACAGGGTATTAAAAACAGACGCAGGGAGTTCAGTACAGAACAACGCAAAACAAGTGTTCACAAGATTTGAACCGAGACACTCCAGCCCATGCACGAGGCTTTCAAGCAAAAGGAACTGCGTAATGAACATAGGGTGGGTGAGACAGCATAGAAATACTAGTACCAAAGACGTAACACACTAACATTCCTGCACAGGACTTAAGCGTACATTTGACAAAATGTTTCCCCTCCCCCCACCCCCACCCCCATAACGAATACGCTAACATGTATCCCTTTCCTGTAAGCACATCATCTCCAAGAACTTAAACGTTGCTGTAAATCACAAGCACATAACGAACAGAAATGCTATGTAAATCGATATAGGTTTAGGTTTTTGGACGTTTTCTAAATGTATTGTTGCAGACTAAACATTTTCTCTTTATGTCAGAGAAGAGAAGACATGTGTGTGTGTGTGTGTGTGTGTGTGTGTGTGTGTGTGTGTGTGTGTGTGTGTGTGTGTGTGTTTGAGAGAGAGAGAGAGAGGGGGGGGGGATTTTATACTCTGATGGTAATAGAATAAGCATACGTTGCTGCAACAATTTTTAAAAAACTAACCCACGAAAGGGAAAATAGAAATAATAACAGAAAAAAAAGGAATTTAGAGTACGAAAAATGACAAGTGAAAATGAGAGATAGATAGATAGATAGATAGAGAGAGAGAGAGAGAGAGAGAGAGAGAGAGAGAGAGAGAGAGAGAGAGAGAGAGAGAGAGAGAGAGAGAGAGACTTTTTTCACAGAGCACCGAATCTGTTCATAACGAAAATGTCTGTTTTTGAAAAGCACAAATAAAATGGTCGGAAGGGACATGAAACGCCCAGTCTATCTGGACGAGCGGCCCGCATGTTTCCAAAAAGAGAAACTTGCGCGTTTTACAAGGCAATATTATTGTTCTGCTGGCAGCCTGCATACAGACTCTTGTTCGAACTAGTACTAGAACTAAGGTGAGAATGATGTCGACAGTTATGACGATCACAAAGAGGACGACGAAGATTAAAAGATGGATGACGGCGATGGCGGTTGCCTTCAAATTCTCGGTGAAAGAATGGATAATATAGGAATACATACTACTGCTAAAATTGTTAAACGAAAGATAGCTCTAAAGAACATAATATGTTCTCTCCAGATTGTCTTATCATCACCATCACCATCTTCATCATCATCATCATCGTCGTTGTCGTCGTCGTCATCATCATTATCACGAAAAACAAAAACAAACGAACAAAAAACAAAAACAAAAACAAACAAACAATAATAATAATAATAACAACAACAACAACAAAAAACCCAAAATATCGAGGATCTTGTAGACATACACATAAATAAAAGATATAAAAAAGAGAGATCTTTTGGAAAATATCCGATGCATTAAACCAATTCTCTTACCAGACGAGATGGAGATCTATCTATGTATCTATCTGTGTATGTATGTATGTATGTATGTATGTATGTATGTATGCATCAATCTATCCATGGAGACTCTCAGCAAAGAAACACTTTTGCAGACAATACTATTTCACTGCCGTTCACTCATACCATGTAAAAATTTCCACTTTTTTTTTTTTTTTTTTTTTTTTTTGTTTTGTTTGTCTGTATTAGCCAGACGGTCTGAAAAGACGCGAAATCAAATTTTAGTATTGCAATCGTTATTGCCTAAAAACTATTTCACACTAGTACAACACACACACACACAAACACACACACACGCGCGCGCAAATGTAGCATCAGTGGACCTTTCCAGGGGAAAAAAAAAACCCACCACGGAGAGTAGAGTGTCCACCAGCAACGAATTGTAGGGCCCACTGACATCACCGAACAGGGCACCATGCACTGGAGCACATTGCAGCAGGTGAGTTTGGGAGCAAGAGGGTTTGGGGACGTTGGGGTTTGGGGGACTCGGGGGATGGGGGGTTGGGGTGGGGAGTGGGGGGTGGGGGGCAGTGGGGAGGGGGATTCGGGGTTGGGGGGGGGGAGAGGGGGGAAGCTGCTGAGTTCATGGAGGATGGGCTACTTAACTTAAAGCCCTGTGTTTGCCCAGGCGAGAGAGAGAGAGAGAGAGAGAGAGAGAGAGAAAGAGGTTAACTCTCTCCATACGGAACGGCGAAAGAGACGACGTTAACAGCGTTTCACCCCAATTACCACCATCAAAATATTACAAGCGGAAGGCTCTTATACTGAAGAGGTGAATGTTGATAAAGAATACCACAATTCTGACGACGGAAGCTAAAAGTTGGGTCATTGAGACACCCACTGGACATCCGAGGGGTCTGTGTAGAGGAGAAGAGAGGACTGGCCGTACTGAGTGAGTTAACAGCATCTCCTCACCCATTACCCCGATTAAAAATTTTTTTTTTTTTTTTTTTTTTTTTGTTCAGGCGGCAAATAGTCACTCCATGTCCTCCAGGCCCTCCATTATTTTCATCATCATCATCAGAAAGAGAGAGAGAGAGAGAAAGAGAGAGGGAGAGAGAGAGAGAGAGAGAGAGAGAGAGAGAGAGACCGGGACCGAGACACAGA
>NC_134895.1:14691539-14719039 GCF_041734735.1 Babylonia areolata
CACAGCAGTACAACAAGGTGGTCAGCACAACAGCTCTGTAGGTTTTGATTTTGGTGCTGAGCCTGATGCCTTTGTTGTTCCACAGCCTGTTGTTGAGTCTGCCAAAGGCGGAGCTGGCCTTGGCGATGCGCAGCGTCACTTGTGCATCAAGGGCTCCGTTGGCTGTACTCTTGATGCAAGAGATCTTTCAATTTGGAAACTTCAAGTACCCCACTTCACCGAACAGCAAGACGCCCCCCCCCCCCCCCCCCCCCGCCTCCGCTGTGATGTGCTGTGATAATGAATAAACGGTGAGGCCAGGATAAGAAATCAATGATTAACAAATAGGAAAGAGTGGCAACTCTCTCCATTCACAAGGTACACGACGTCAAGTCAATGCTGATAATGCTACCGATTCAGCTAGCACACAGGTAATCAGTATCAGTATCAGTAGCTCAAGGAGGCGTCACTGCGTTCGGTCAAATCCATATACGCTAAACCACAACTGCCAAGCAGATGCCTGACCAGCAGCGTAACCCAACGCGCTTAGTCAGGCCTCGAGTAAAAAAAAAAAATAAAAATAAAAATAAAAATAAAAAACAGGTAAACAAAAAGTACAGTGGAACAATCCCCCCCCCCCCCAAAAAAAAAAGAAAAAAAAAGAAAAACAATAAAAAACCGGAAGCGTTGGTCTTGTCCTTATGACATTATGACACTGAAAAAGAAAATGTCCCGGGAGCAAATAGTGCTGTGGTAACCTTTTTTTTTTTTTTTTTTTCACGATACACCGGAACTAGAGGCAAGAGACAGACGGGGTGACTGGCACAAACAGGGGATGAGGACATGAGCCCAATGACTCCCCTGTGCAGTGTAGGCGGTGGGCAAAGAAGGATGGGGGACGGGAGAAAGCCACAGTACACACAACAATGTGTGTGTGTGTGTGTGTGTGTGTGTGTGTGTGTTGGTTCTATTCCCCCCCACCCCACCCCACCCCTCCACCCACCTCCCTTCTCTGGTCCTTCATTTCCAAGCTGGTCACGTCTTTAAGGGCAGACGGATGTTGCGATGATGACTAAGGCTCCCTGAAGGCTGGATGATGGTGGTGGTGGTGGTGGCGGTGGACGGAGAGGCTGGTAGGGGTAGGGATGGGGGTGGAAGGGGATAGGGAGGGGGCGGGTAGGGAAGGGGGCAGGAGGTTTGATCCTGTGAAGAGACGTTAGGCTTAATCCGCTTTGTAAAAACCGACTGTCACTAAGTACACACCTAAAACGTGAGTGCTGTTCAAATACCCTCTTCGGAAGTTTCTTGTTCTTGTTCTTGTTCTTGTTCTCCTCCCCCTTCTTTTCCTTCTTCTTCTGCGTTTGTGGGTTGCAGCTCCCATTTTTATTCATCAGTGCACGAGTGGCTTTTACGTGTAAGACCGTTCTACCAACCCACACGCCCCCACCTTTTAGGCAGCCATACTCCGTTTTCGGGGGTCTGAGGAGGTTTGAAGGAGACGATATCTGCCTCCGTCTCCCTCTGTCTCTTTCTCATTGCCATGCTGCACAGGTTTTTTGAGCGGTTAAGTGTTCGGTATGGCTACCTACATGGAGTGGGGGTGGGTGGGGGGGATTAAACAAACAAAACTGTCATACACGTAAAATGTTACATATCTCTTTGAGTGAGTATGTGTGCGTGCCTGAAATCTGATTGAACGGCACAGGAAACGAATGATGAGCGCCCAATGGCAACCGTCAGTCGGCTCTACCCAGGTAGGCAGCCTGTTGTGCAAATGACCTCGTGTTCGTAAAGCGCTTAGAGCTTGGTCTCCGACCAAGGACAGACACTGCATAAGTATCCATATCACTCATTCATTCGTCACTCATAGCTATGGTGATGGTTTCAAACAAACAGACTGACCACACACACACACACACACACATGTACATGCACGCACACTCATACACGCACAAAAATTCCAGATGGTTTATTCATATATAGGCCTAGGGCCCCTATGAAGGGGTATGTGAACAATATTCTGTATATATATATATATATATATATATATGCATATATATAACCATGGTCCCGAGTGGTATGTTATATAAAGGGGATGGTACAAAAGAATTACTGATAATTTACTGACTTAAAGGATAGAAAAGATCCATGCACTGGCCCAGGGACATATAGCAGGCCAGTCACAAAAGTGTTTTTCTATTGTTTTATTTACAATAGTTATAAGAAGATAAATAAGAAGAGATAAGACAATGCAGTGATATGGCGATGACGCCGGCCGTTGCAGCAACACACACTATGTGTGCGACACAGCAAGAAAGACTGGCAAAGTGGAAAGTGACCAGTCATCACCTGCTGTGGCTATTTATGCAAGTTAAGCGAACGACAATGACGCCCGCGTGTGCTGCGAAGCAAATCGGGCCTATGGCGCTAAATATTTGAGTAATCTTTGTTTCAGTGTTACAAGGTGTTCAGTGATAAATTTCCAAATGATTCCTGGACCGATTTACGTCAGATAGGTCGCAAAAGAAAGGGCTCAACGCCTACGTTCTAATGAGTACAGAATGAAGTGTTGATTATTTAAGATGAAATTATAATCTTAATTTAAGTGACATGAAAAGGGTCAGTTTTAGTGAGCTTGTCGCTGAAAATTACAAACTGCGTTAAATCAGTTTAATAACGTATTAACGTAGGCAAACACAAATGGAATACATTTAAAGATGGAATTGCGACGATTCTGCCAGTATATAATACTTGTAGTTTACTGATCCAACAAAAGAGAGATATTTAATTAAATACTGTGTGTCAGAAACACAGATTTCACTGCAGTCAAAGCCGTCAAGCAACGCCAGGTGTGCAGTGGATGTCGTTAAGTGTTGACAGTGAAAATCGGCTTTGTATCTTCTAAATACCTGATCTATTCTCATCCAAACACTCTAATGGTGTGGTTTTAGTTTCCAACAGTAGTCACATACAGAATTTCAACTGCAGCATTATGTGTGACGAGAAAGACAAAATGACGCAAGCTTAGCGTCAGTTGAATTATTTACACTGACGAACGATTAAACTAAAATCAAGTATGCCTCTCACTGATTTAGGTGTGTGTGTAAGCACAACGAATATAATATTGCAGCGAACGATACAGAGAGTGAACGATACAGAGACTTGATTTAATAGATGTTTAGGAGCAGTTTAGACAGGGCACCAATTATTCAAAGTTGGAATGGCGTCGTGCCTTATGCCTGAGTCACTGAAAGGCAGCAGGTACGCTGTGCTATAGCTTGAGCGTGAAACAATTATTGAAGCCTGCTGAGCACTTGGCTACACACACACACACACACACACACACACACACATATATATATATATTATATATACACACACATCACATTGCAATGCATATTAATGTCCACGTATTCAATCAAACATACACATAAGTAAAACAGTGCTACGTTTCGGTATGTAGAACAATAAAATGATGTCACGAAGCTACAATTTCTCTGAATTTGAAAGCTTTGTATTAAACAACAACAACAACAAAAACATTTTCGAACAATTCCAGGGCAGGTTGATTAGTAAGCTTTATTCAAACAATGTAGGCACGCACAACGAGAGAGAGAGAGAGAGAGAGACAGACAGACAGACAGACAGAGAGACAGAGAAACCAAGTTACAGCAGAGGCTCAATTTGCTCATACATTTGAATATATGTAAGTTCCTACCTGACACGCCCGGACACCAGACAGAAAGCCAGAGAGACGGCGGAGAATGACACACACACACACACACACACACACACACACACAGGGTGAGGACAGACGTGCAGTGACTAACCTCCCTTCCCCTACCCCCTCCCACCTCCCCCTCGTTGCCAAGGCGATAGGGTAAAGAATGATGGTGGGGAGGGGGCAAGAAGGCTTCAGAACAAACAGCGAACGAACGGACGATTGGGACACTCTTTGATTAATTGACAGGCGAGTCACGTCCGCGGCAGTTTGAAGAAGGGGCGGATGGGATCTGGAAAGCGTTGGGGAGCCCACTGACAGCTGCAGTTTCAGTTTCTCAACGAGGCGTCAATGCGTTCGGAGAAATCCATATATACACTACACTACATCTGCCGCCTGATCATCATCATCAGCAGCAGCAGCAGCAGCAGCAGCAGCAGCATAACGCAGAGCATTAAACAGGCTTGGAGTGCATGTTAATGTATTTCTGTACCTATCAGAGCGGATTTTTGTTTGTTTGTTTGTTTTCAAAATTTTGCCATGGGACCCTTTTGTTGCCATGAGTTCCTTTTCAGTGCGCCAAGAACATGTGCACGGGACCTCGGTTTCTCGCGCACACACACAAACACAACACACGCACGAACACAGATTAAGATATCTAACAACGCAAACCAACAACGACATTACATCATAAAACAGTTCCTATTAAACATTCCTCGAAAAAACAATGTACATAACATTTATAGATTAAAACTGGAAAGATGAAACAAATGCAGGAAAATAACAACAACAAAACAAAAACACGCACACGCACTTTTCGGGGACTGGCTACACTGAATTCGCCAACTTGAGCTTGGAGACCAAGGACCCAAGATTGCCCACCCCTGGCTCAAAATCTATAGAGGATCCACTTTTTGAGACCGTTTGAGGGTGGTTTGGAAATAGGTAAGCTCTGTCGGCTTTTCCTGCAGGGATGTAGCGTTTGCATACGCCTTATCTAAGCAGCGTACATCAAAGGGTTTTGTTAGGGTTGCGCCTAATTGATTTCTCTTTCATTGTGCATGTGTGCGCGCGCGTGTGTGTGTGTGTGTGTGTATGTGTGTGCGCGTACGTGCGTGTATGTGTTTGTGTGAAACAACACAATGATGATGTCATTTTGTCCCTGTTTTATTACAGGGGCGCCTGTTTATGCGCTCAGAAGCACTGGTGCTACCATCAGACACACTGAATTCTCTCCAGTGGAAAGAGCCACATGTTAGGCCTGATGTAAGTCGGTGTTCCGCCCATAACGTGAGATTTGTCAGGTGTCTTACTAATGATAGCGACTGCTCGTCCACGGAAGTTGATTTTAACGACCTCTTGGCTGAAGCTCAGACAGACAGCAAAGCCTCGGCCTCTTTAAGCTCTGTTCAGTGCATCATTTTAATCTCCAAACTTTGGCTGCTGTCCGAGTTTCTGACAGAAACGAAAACACGCAATGTATGACATATAGAATATCTGGACATCTCCAAACTTTAGTTGTTGTCCGATTTTCTGACAGAAACGAAAATACGCATTGTATGACGTATAGTATGGAGTCTCCCGTCGGACCGACGGATGAGTAGGCAGTCAGGCATATCTGTCGGTGTGTGTCCTCATATGGGAGAAGAGGCGGATTCTGGATGCGCAGCACTTCCCACAGGTATTGCAAGGGAAAACGTCTCCAGAAGTTGAGCCCTGCTTCCTTCGCTCACGCTTCTCCTTAATGGCCAGCGTTCTCTTGTTTTCCAGCGTCTTTATGCCACTAGAGCACAGCATCCTCCAGCGAGAGCGGTCAAGGGCATCATTTTCCCAGGAAGCGATGTCTGTGTCAAAGGCTTTGAGGTTTGTCTTCAAGACGTCCTTGAAGCGCTTGCAGGGTCTTCCAAGTTCGCGGTGGCCTTCCTTCAGCTGGCCATACAAGAGCATCTTCGGGATCCTTCTGTCTGTCATGCGGACAACGTGTCCTGTCCAGCGTAGCTGACACTGAATCAGCAGGTATTCGATTCTGGGCAGGCCACTCCTCTCTAGGACCTGGAAGTTGGAGACCCTGTCTTGCCACTTTATGCCGAGGATCTTTCGTAGGCATCTCTGTCTAGAGTATCTAGACAAACGATGTTGCATGAAGGAGTGGGTGACGTGAAGTTTGTACAACACACACACACACACACACACACACAGAGAAAGTACACACGCACACCTACTCGCACTCATGGATGACCTTTTACTCGACAACGTTTTCTCTGTTGACACTGCGCTGTAGTCTCAGCCGAAAAGTACCCATCCTCTTTGCTCCCCCCCCCTCCCTTGCACCTCCCCCACTCTCCAATCAGTCAACCTCAATCACTCTCCCACCCCCTTCTCCCCCCTACCAGCGACAACGCTGACGTGGTAAGAGCCAGCTTATAGAGCTAGGATTCAGAGTTACATGGCTGGGGACAGAGGTGGTGGATTGAGCGGAGGGAAGAGGGGGAGGGGGCTGCAGGGGGGAGGGGTGTGTGAGGGACAGGAGAGGAGCGGGGAGAAGTGGGGGGCGGGAGGAGGGGGTGCAGAGCAATGAAGAAAGGAAAACCGAAAGAAACCCACCAACCTCCCCCCCCCCCCCCCCCCCCCCCCCACACACACACCCACGCACACACACACACTACACACACACAAAATTAATACGGGATGGGTACCCAAGTAACTGAAGAACAGCCACGTCATCAGTCCCCTCCCTTGGCTCACAACGTGACTGTTGGATTATCTCCCTTGAGGCTCTTCCACACGTGAGGTTGATTACTAAATAAAGCAAGGCCATAACAGTTTGCATCCGTGTCTGTGATAAGTCCTTTGTCCAATGGCACTGACGTCAATGACTCCGACTGTGTGACAGCGAATGTGTGCATCATGACAAAAACAGCGATTATTGTTTTATTATTTTATAATCATTTTATTTTATTTTATTTACACAATGCGTGCGATCGGACATCAGCAAAGCTGCTACCAGGAACGTTAAGATGATGAAACACAGTGTGTTTTGTCATTCTGTCTTTGTTTATTAATTTCTTTATCTGTTCTGTAAGTGTTGCCTTTGTCGCGATAACAAAGCCCAAAGTTTATATACAAAAAAAAAAAAAAAAAAAAAATCACAAAACTATTCTACTCTGCAGAATTAGTGCACTCACGTATGCATGCGCGCGCGCGCGTACACACACACACAGACAATAATTCATGCACTTATTCATAACCGCGCGTGTATGCATGAGTGCGCCAGCCCGAACTAACAGCCGTTTGTAAAAAACAAAAACAAAAAAAACAACCCCCCCCCCAAAAAAAAACAACAACAACAACAAACAACACAACAAAACCACCCACAACCCCCCTCCCCACCCCCCAAAAAAGCAAGAATGCAAGAGAGAGAGAGAGAGAGAGAGTGTTCAGTCCAGTTACCGAAAGAGTCATCACTGCGTTCGGACTAATCCATATACGCCATACCACATCTGCTAAGCAGATGCCTGCATGACCAACAGCTTAACCCAACGCGCTTATACAGGGCCTTGGGGGAAATAAAATATGAAACAAGATGAAATGTGATAAAACACTGAAATAAGAGAGAGAGAGAGAGAGAGGGGTGTGTGTGTGTGTGTGGGGGGGGGGGGGGGGGCGGAGAGGGGGCGGCGGGGAGGGGCTTATATCCTGCGCATTTGTGCACGGCATGCATAGCTGGTTCGCGAGCTGTGCTGTGCTGTGCTGTGTGTGTTCCTTGCACAAACATGGCCAGGGCTCTGTGGTGGAAGTGAAGTTTGGTTGCAAAGGTCAGCGGCGCGGGAGGCAAAGAGACGATACAAACAGAACTGCCGCTAAGCTGACCTTTCTGTGCACGCCATGCAGTCTCCTGGGTGTGTGTATCCGTTTCGGCCAGTCTGTCTGTCTGTCTGTCTGTCGGTCAGTCTGTCAGTGGGCCTGTCTGTTTGCCATGGACCAAGATACATGCCTGCCATTTTGATGCAGATCCAGCTTCAAATCTTGCCAGATCCTAGGAGGTTTCAGGCCAGCTTGGAGTGGATCTGTCAATCTAGGAATTACACCAAGTTGGCGGACGTTACGAATTGTTGCAACCGGCCTTTGTGGTCATGGTTGTTTATTTTTGTTTTTGTTTTTCAAATGACTGCTGGAGAAATCGTAGGAGTTGAAAGTCTTTATTCTTCTTTTTTTTTTTTCTTTCTTCTTCTTTTTACCATCATGATGATCATCATCAATATTATAATTAATGATATTATTGGTATCATAATTATCATTATTTCTATATCTAGTTATTTCAATTGTTATCCAAGTTACGGAGACTGCCGGGTG
The DNA here is from genome assembly GCF_041734735.1 of Babylonia areolata. Lineage (NCBI taxonomy): Eukaryota > Metazoa > Mollusca > Gastropoda > Neogastropoda > Buccinidae > Babylonia > Babylonia areolata. Next base: position 14,699,593 of record NC_134895.1, read on the forward strand.
GGTTTTGGATGTGGGTGTGCTTTGTTTCATTTCAGTTCATGTGATTTTAATCAGTTCAGTTTGTTTGGTTTCGGCGGGATCGATTTCAAGACAGGAAGGGCGTGGTGACGATTTTAGAGCTGACGGATCATTTCACCGCACAGACAGCTACATGGTCTACCCACAGAGGGTTTATACACTGACTCGCTTTGTTTGCACACGTGATTAAAGCAAACAAACGAATAATCAAAAAAAAGGCGAAGCTTTCATTGCTCAAGTGCGATTTGTGCGAGTGCAGTGATTTCATCTTCTTCGTTCGTGGGCTGCAACTCCCACGTTCACTCGTATGTACACGAGTGGGCTTTTACGTGTATGGCCGTTTTTACCCCGCACATGTAGGCAGCCATGCTCCGTCTTCGGGGGTGCAATGATTAAAAAATTAATTATTATAAAAATTAATGATAAAAAAAATAATGATAAAAGGACAGGACATTCCTTCACATTCTTAAAAAACAACACAACCTCATTCAGCTGATAACAACACCCAGATACTGTTGGAAGCATGTGACCTTGCTAAAGTTCACTTCGAGGACAGGCTGTACTTCCAACTCAGTAGTGGGGCGACCATCCCCAACCCGGCAGGTCCCCAGGTGGCGGATAGGGGGACGGCCCTCAGACATGAGAGTCAGCTACTTAGTAATCAGTTTTATTCGTAGCCCCGTAGACCAACTGGCAATGTTCCTGTCAGGATGGTGCAGGGCATCAGGTGGCACTGTTGCACTCACTGAACCACCCCATGTGTCTTACGACAGGTTCATCATGCGATCAAGAGGCGTGCTATAACATCTAGCACGGGGTGTGGGATCCTCGAAGACCCCACCCCCACCCCCACCCCCAAGACCCCTCCGCCCCCCTGTGCTCACAGAGTAGGACTTTGTGTCATGAGCTAGGGGCGAGGTAACCCCGACCGTAACTCGCTTGGCTTTCTGATCTAATCCAGTCATGTAGCTGGATGTCTTATGATAATGTGTGGCTTCAACAAGTACAGAGGGGTAGCACTTGCCTCTCATCTCAGGGTGACCTGATGTGTGTACACAACTAAAATCACTGACTGTGACATTCCCAAGTTTGTTCGAATCTTTTAAAGTCACCGACTGTGATATCCCCAAGTCTGTTCGAATCATCTAGAGTCACTGACCGTGATATCCCCAAGTCTGTTCAAATCATATAGAGTCACTGACCAAGTCTGTTCAATTCTTCTAAAGTCACTGACCGTGATATCCCCAAGTCTGTTCAAATCATATAGAGTCACTGACCAAGTCTGTTCAATTCTTCTAAAGTCACTGACCGTAATATCCCCAAGTCTGTTCGATTCTTCTAAAGTCACTGACCGTGATATCCCCAAGTCTGTTCGATTCTTCTAAAGTCACTGACCGTAATATCCCCAAGTCTGTTCGAATCATCTAGAGTCACTGACCGTAATATCCCCAAGTCTGTTCGATTCTTCTAAAGTCACTGACCGTAATATCCCCAAGTCTGTTCGATTCTTCTAAAGTCACTGACCGTAATATCCCCAAATCTGTTCGAATCATCTAAAGTCACTGACCGTAATATCCCCAAGTCTGTTCGAATCTTCTAAAGTCACTGACTGCAATTTCCAAGTCTGTTCTAAACTTTACCAGCACTATATCTTCGGCACGAACGCCTCCAAATTGGCTACCCATCGTCGGAATCCGTGAAAATGCGCGTTAATCTTCAAAAACTACGAATATGTCTCTCCAGAACTCAGAACACACATGCGCGTACAGTTTGGGTACGTTTAATGATATGCATAAATGGAAGTCACTGAATACGCAATTGTTGCCGAATTGAAACGACAATTTGGGCGAATGTAAAGAGGGCAGGGGAAGACTTTCATACTGAGTGTAAACCACGACAGCCTATTAATGGCTTCAGTCATACTTCAACATCTAATGTTTATATGGGAGAGATCCGTTAAAAAGATTCCCAAAGAATTAAAAAAATATCGATATTTTGATTGACGTTCCATCACATGGCAGAATTTGCTGCCCCTGTCAGGTACGTGCATCAGTGTAACTTCCACGCTAAGCAAAAGTTAGTATTTCAATTAAAAATGATGAAATCACCGCTACTGATAAATGTGTTAATATGTCAGTTAAAAATGTGAAAAAGAAATAAACATGCTAATAGCAACACGACTGTGGAAAACATTTTGGCTTCTTTTCATTTTTGTGTACTCTTTTTAGAAGTGCATCATCACCATAATTAGAAAAAGTGGAAAGCATTATTTTTCACCCTATAATGAAGCCAGACTTTAGACTTTGTTGTCAACAGACGAAGTACTCCCAGAGAAAATGGATTTGTCGACAGATTAAGTACTTCCAGAGAACATGGATTTGTTAAAATTGATCACGGACACACACACACACACATACATTCACACACACACAGACACACACGCACGCATAAACACACACACACAAACACAGTTACGTGTTCTGTAAAATCATTAACTTGTCTGTCAATGACTGACTTGACCCCAGGTTCTGAATCCCCCTTCCCCACCTAAAAAAAACCCACCAAAAAACCCACACTTGTCCAAAAGAGGACTTCAGTTTTTGCTTCATACTTGTTGACCAGTGTGGAATAAGTTTTTTCCCCACAATTAGTCAGTCATCATTTGGTTACCTTTCCATTTCTACCTTTCATCATTTGGTTACCTTCCCACTTGTACTAAAACAAACATTTCTGTTCACCTTCATCTCATGTCTTGATGGACCACATAACACAGAAACAAATGCACACATACTGTATCTGTTGTCATAATACCTTGCCACTGCTAACGTGAAAGTACATTTGTCATCGTTTCACATTGCTGGGTTTTCCGACCAGTTCAATAGACGAACAGGCAGGTTGTTTGCTGGAATGAATCTTCATTGGAGACTGAAGCCAATGTACATCCCTCATGGTTTTGATAGAAAATAAAGCGCAGTTTTAACTCTTTCCATACGAACGGCGAAAGAGACGACGTTAACAGCGTTTCACCCCAATTACCATCATCAAAATATTGCAAGCGGAAGGCTCTTATACTGAAGACGTGAATACCACAATTCTGACGACGGAAGCTAAAGGTTGGGTCATTCAGACACCCACAGGACATCCGAGGGGTCTGTGTAGAGGAGAAGAGAGGACTGGCCGTACTGAGTGAGTTAAAGATTAGTTTTTCTTCGCAAGATTGGTAAAGGCGCGTTGATCATGATTCTATGTATATTGATTACAAGTTGTTTAAACCAAACTTTGGTAAATTATTTTACAGAGTTGCCAAATAATTGTGTAATTGAGTTTGCAAAGTTTAGAACAACCAAAAAGGCACTGCCTGTTAACGAACACCGTGTCGACAATTCACACCCAGAAATGAAAGTATTTTGTGATGAATGTTCCGCAAATGATATTGATGATGAGTTTCACGATCTGTTTCTGTTTCGAAGCTTACATTTCGACAAAACATGAATCTTTTCTGTAAAACTCTGATAACGAAAATGATAGTATTCATCACGAAGGAAAATGATTTGTTTATATGTGTTTGCTTGTTTGCTCGCGTGGGCTTTTTGTATTTGTTTACGTTTTTGACATCACTCTTTATGGTTACATGATGTGAGTAAAAGATACTCATGTATATTGTTTCAATGCCCCCTTGGGAGCACATGAAATGAACTTCTCGCCTTGCCTAATCTATGATGCACAGTGTCTTCAATATCCAGTACGTTGCACTGTGCGTTACAGCTATACTCTGGCCCTTCCCTCTGCCTTCCGGTTGTAGCTGCTCATAATGGAGTGCGGTAGCGTTCAGTTCCGTTAAGTTATTCATAACCCACCTGACCACTACGGCTGTCTTACGGCTGAAAACAAAGACTGTAGCAAAACTTTAAAAGACTCGGAACGAAACTAAAAATCTATGCATAGATATTAAGACAAAATGTGACTGTAAAAAAAACAAAAACAAAAACAAAAACAAAAAAACCCCAGATTTGTGTCAACGGAAAAAAAAGTAAAATGTGGATCATGGTTCCTTCACCACCAAAGAACGCCATTACCTGATCTTGAACAATCCCCTCTTCTGATGGCAAAAATGTCTGGCGGCATAACCCATTGCATTTATTAGACACGTACGTATCCATGCTATATCTATCTATCTATCTATGCATTTATATATATACACGTCTATATAAATCATACGTCTATATAAATCATATATATGTCATGTCAGTCAAAAGGCAGGCTTACTGGCAACTTTGTTTGTACTTCGCCAGACGATTTTCTTCAAAGCAGTCCTGAAGCGATTATGCAGCAGAGGATAGAGAAGAGGGTTGACTGCCGCGTGGCTCCACAGTAACCAGAAGGTGATCTCAAAGAGCACACGGTGAACACAGGTGCTACACACCGAGAAAACCACTGCGCCCACCTCGTTCGGTATCCAGAGGAAGGCGAACGCCAGCACCACAAGGATCAAGGACCGAGTCACACTTCGCATCTGTCTGCTTCGTCTTTCTTTGGCGTCGCTCGTCTGGGGAGGAGAATAACCGGAACGACAAGGCGGGGAAACAGAACGAATGCTTTCTTCCTGAGCGACGGACAGCGAGCCAAACGTGGTTTCTCTGACGGATGGCTTGCGATGGAAATCTTGGCTGCTGGAGACTTTCAACTCTGGACACTGTCTAACTTTAGAAGTGGAAGGCTTGGCGAAAGTGTCCGTTGGCAAGACCCAGCGACCAAAGACATGCGATCGTTGCTGGATGTAAATGTGGAACAACAAATTCACAAGAACCATGACAGAAAATGGGATCCCAAATTCCACGAGAATCTCGAGAAGAAGCAATGGCGTATTGTAAAGGAGCCTGGTGTGACAGTGCAATTGCTGGCCTTTACCGGATAAATGAGGATCCTGGAAATACCTGAAAAGGTCGAAGGACGTGTGGAAGACAAAGGGGATGAGCCAGGGGGTCAGAAGCATCACCACTTTCAGACGCCTACTTTTGCGCTTCTGGTACCGAAACGGGCGAGTCACTGAAAGGTATCTGTGCACAGAGAACCACATTTACAGATTAGAACCTTATTTGGACCTACACATTTTATGAATAGTACACATTGTTACATATAGATTTTACAAATATGAGGCAAACACTTCGCGGCTCACATTAGGTTACTGCTGATTTAAAACGAAGAGTGGGGAGGGAGGGTGTGGAAGGGGGGGAGGAGTGGGGGTAAGTTATATTACCGGTGCATATATGAAATTATATTGATCGAAATTATGCAGTTCCCCGCCATCTTGAAACAAGTGTCTGTCGAACCCAAAATTTTGTGCTGAAAACGGAACAATATTTCCATTTGAAGCAGCCCACATGTTTGTTTTCCATGACTTTACTGCTCAGATACTTCACAACAAAAGTAGCTGTCGCATGCTGAACGAATCCCACAGTGACCGACTTTTCAGCAAGATGGCGGACGAAGAAGTTATTTCTCGTTTCATCCACTTGACTTTTTCAGCACGATCACTCCGGTTAATACAGCGCCCTCTTTTACATTTTGGTGTGCAATAAACACGTCGATTGTGTATATAGTGGAATTCTGTGTGGTCTGCCTTTCCCTTTAGATTGTCATGCTGTCTTAAAACCGCAACTTAAACAAATTCTTTTTGCAACGAAGCATGAACACCAACAGAATATCTTGCGGATCCGGAGGCTAAAGGAAAATACGATTTTATCCGGAATAACTACACACCTAAAATTGGTATGTGAGGAAAGACTTGTTTTTCTTCTATTGTTTTGTTTGTTCGGGTTTTTTTGTTTTTTTCCAAAGTTGGTGTTGGCAGACAAAGTTTTTCCAGAGAAAAATGAATTTGTTAAAGTTTACATATACACACCCAGACACACACACACACAAAGACACACACACGCACGCACAAACATACACACACACACGCATAAATTCAATTAACTTCGTAAACGTGTCTAAGCGTCTAGAGCTCTATTTCGAGAAAAGGCGCCACATAGATTCACATGATCATCATTATCATCACCATCAACATTTGTGTATCATCATCATCATCATCATCATCATCATCATGACATAACATACAAAACGATCTTGGCATGGCCCGTGCAAAAATGCCAAACACAAAGGTTTCGAATAGGATTTGACCACAAAAGATGATGATGATATGGATATGGTTACTTACATGGCGCCTAGACTCGGTCAGAGACCAAGCTTTAAGAGCTTTTCAAACACGGAATCAATTGCGCGCGCGCGCGCGCGCACACACACACACACACACTCTCTCTCTCTCTCTCTCTCTCTCTCTCATACAACATTTTAGTGTATGACCGTTTTGCTAATTTACCCCGCCATGTAGGCAGCTATACTCCATTTTCGGGGGTGTCCATGCTGGGTATGGTCAGCAAATGTGTGTCAGTGAACCGGCTTCCAGAAGGCGTTCACCAGATTAGGATTCTACTTTTACAGTTTTGCTATTGTGGTTTCTGTAATGTCAGTTTTTCTTTCTTCTTTTTTATGTGTGTGTGTGTGTGTGTGTGTGTGTGTGTGCGTGTGTGTGCATGCGTGTGTGAGTGAGTGAGTGAGTGTGTATGTGTGTGTGTGTGTGTGCGTGTGCGTGCGTGTATGTGTGTTTTTTTGTGTTTTTTTTTAAGGGACAGGGTTGTAAGCCCGGTGCCCAACTCCCAGCCTGGAGGTCCTGTACTGGTCTCCACTAGTGTCTTTTGACCCGTCCGACCTGGTTTGCCCTAGCAGGAGGGGGAATCTGCCACCAACATGGCTCTCAGGCTCGTTGAGACACAGGATACACACACAGATCTCCTGCCCGCTTCAAGGTGGTAATCCCACCTCAGGAGGCCTCAACCAATGAGCAGCTCACACACACCCTTACACACACACTCACACCCTTACGCGCGCGCGCGTACGCACGCACACACACACACACAAAACACACATACACACACAAAAAGAAAAAAACCCAACAACAACAGAAAACAACAACAACAACAACACACACACGTGCAAGGAATCACAAAGTAAAGAGACTAGAATCAGAAAGTCCTCATCGCCAGTCACGGATACCACCACCACCACCACCACCATCACCACCACCATCACCTTCACCGTCAGGAAAGCCTCAAGACAGAACCTTTGCCAGGTAGGAATAGAAGGAGAGAGAGGGAACAAAAAAGCCCTCTAACCTGTCCACACTGATGACGCACATGTTGTAAGCGGAGGCAGTGATGACACTCTTGCACCATATTATCCAGATGAGACAGTTCACCGGCCCCATCAGCCATTCCTCCGTCAGCAGTTGAGGAATGCCCACAGGAAACGTGATGATGCCAACAGCGATATCCGACACCTGAAAAAAGATAAAAGGGAGAGACAGACAAGAGATGGACAGCCACAGGGACAGAGAGAGAGGAAGGGGGAGATAGAGAGAATGAAAGAGAAAGAGAGAGTGAGCGAGAGTGAGAAAGAGAAAGGAGGAAGGCAGAGAGAGAGGGGGATGGGGGTGGTGGAGGGTTGGGGGCAGGAAGGGAGGGGGGTGGCAGAGGAGAAGGAAGACAGACTGTAGACAGAAAACAGACAGGCAGGAAGACAGTGAGTGACAGAGAGAATTACACACACACACACACACACACACACACACACACACACACACACACGGCGAAGTGAATGCAAGAGACACAGTGCCCTAAACAACACACAGCAGACATTGGCAAACGCTCATCAAACGTTGAAAGAAATGAACAGTGTCCATCTGAAGAAAAACAAGAGGCAAAGACTTCAAGACACTTGTGCTTCGCGCTTTATCCAGTAAAGGAATCATGACGAGAAAAAAAAATCTTTAAAAAGTGTTCTATATTAGATATAATATAATTATAAAATAAGCTTGGGGGAAAAAAAAAAGAGCAGGCGAGCGGGGATCAAACCATGCATGTTCAGTTCCGAAGCAAGTAAATCCTCACACCTGCGACGCATCCGACATCACTTGACTAAAGTTAATATTTAATTAAAGCAATGATGCTGTTTTCTTCTTCCTGCGATAAATAGACGTGATTCAACTGGACGTCATAACGCCGCTTAGATCATGTTTTTTGTGTGTTTTATTATATCTCAATTATTCTTTTATTTCGGGGGCAAAGGAGACGTTGCCATCCCTTCCAGCACATCGCAACACATGGTAGATCTCTAGATCTGCACGAACCAGTCTACAGGGGGCTGACGAAGAAACGATGGATTCAATTTTTCTTTTATGCTCATTCCAGTTAATTCAATGTCCACCTTAGGATATTTATAATTATATGCAGTAAACACGTCGATGGTGTAGTTAGTATCAGTGTATGTGTTCTGTCCAGAAATTGTATTTCTTTCCTTTTAATTGTGAACAAGAAAAATGAGGTCATGTCTTCTCACCAAACACAACCTCCTTCCAGCAAGTCAGTGGGAAGCAGTTTTTAGAATTGTCGGATTTCGGAAAGAACCTTAACGAATTAAACTGTTAATGATACGGAAATACGGCTTAATTCGTGAGACTTACAACCTGTTATTGGTATGACGGTGAAGATTTTTTTTTTTTTTTCTTAATACTATGTTTGAGCCAAATTTGATTTTGGCAGACAAAGTATTTCTAGAGAAAATGGGAATGTTAAAGTCTACAACGGACACAAAGACACATACACAGACAGACACACAAAGACGACCGAACACTAGGTTAAAACACAGACTCAAGGTGTTTACACAAGCGAGTCAAAAAACAACGAAGATAATTCTGAATCAAGTTGTACGCCTGATATGTAGCTTTGTTTTTTTTAAGTTTTAGTGGGTTTTTTTGTTTGTTTGGTTTTTTTTTGTTTTTTGTGTTTGTTTTTTTTGCTTTTTCATGTTATCTTGTATTTTTCATACAGTGGAAGATGTAAAACAAAAGAAAAAAGAACAAAAGAAGAATAGAAAAAGAAAATAAAGAAAAAATGATGAAAAATGAGAGAAAAAATAAGAAAGAAAATGGAAAAAAATAGGATGGTGGACCTCCCCCCACCCGCCCTCAAAAAAATTTTTAAAAAAAGTGGGAAAGAATAGGTTTGAGGCCCCACAAAAAAAAAATCAAACAAAAAACAAAAACAAAACAGAACAAAAAAAGAAAATCAAAAAGAAAAAAGGAAAGAAAAAGAGGATGATCATGGTGATTATATTGTATGATAGTCAGTCGTGTCCGACAATGATCATCAGAACAGCAGAGCAGGCAACTGCTGTCCCAACTATTTAGGCTAGAATTTGATAAAAGTGAAAAATGTCTTGCCCGAGTTACAACCCCCATTCTCTCGACCAAGAGGGATTTAATGGCAGTCGGTGTTGGGGTATTTCCTAAAGGCCAGCTACTCCCTAAGGCTGCAGCACTGAGAGCCAGTGCAAGTTATGATGATGATAATGGGTACTTATATAGCGCCTGTCTTCGCTCAGGTTTTGTCACGGATGGCCATAAGCTTATAGTTGAGCTAACGACAAAGTGAGAGCTGCATGGTCAATAGTTTCTCCACTGTAATAGGAAGTCATTTACAGCTTTGTCTTTTGTGTAGGACTATGACTCTATGAAATTAGGAGGCTCCTAGTGCTGCGGCCTTGGGGGTTAGTTGGCTTTTGGGAACCATCCCAACGCCAACTGTTTTAACCCCCCCCCCCCCCCCCCCCCCTTGATCGAGAGAGTGGGGATGTAACTTGGGCAAGACACTCTCCACTGTATTCAAATTCTAGTCCAGATACTCAGGAGAGCAGATACCTCCTCTGTTGTTCTGGTGGTCATAGTCGGACACGAACGACTACCATCATCTTCGGCCAGAGAGCCAAACTTCAAGCGCTTTGCGACAGGAGCAACAGCCTAGTGGTTAAAACGTTGCATTTTTAATCAGGAGGGTCCCGGATTCGAATCCCGGTCACGTCGCCTGGTGGGTAAAGGGTGGAGATTTTTCCGGTCTCCCAGGTCAACAAATGTGCAGATCTGGTAGTGCTTGAGAACCCCTTTCGTGTGTATGCGCATGCAGAAGATCGAATACGCACGTGAAAGATCCTGTAATCCATCACAGGGTTATTAAGGAAACAAACAATAACATACCCAGCATGCGCACCCCCGAAAATGGTGCATGGCTGCCTACATGGCGGGGTAAAACGGTCGTACACGTAAAAGCCCGCTTGTGTACATATGAGTGAACATGGAAGCTGCAGCTCACGAACAAAGAAGAAGGAGAAGGAGAGGAAGAATCTTACCGCCAAGTTCACGATGAAGTAGTCCCCAAACTGCCGCAAGCTGGGACTGCGAAAAAACACCAAGATGGTGATGGAGTTGAAGACGACGATGGTGAAGGTCAGCAGTAAGGCCAGGACGCTGACGACGATTTTGGTGGTCAAGGGTAAGCGGTAGGTGTACCGCAAGGGCTCTGTGTGCTCTTCGTCGTCTGGCCTGGATATGTCTTAATTAAGGGATGGCAGGTTGTCATAACAGTCATCAACAGTACGACATAATGGCATCAATTAAAGTGAGCTTTAACACACACACACACATAGAAAAAAACGCAGTTGTAACTATTCATACATGTGAATGAACAGACGCAAACAGGCCTTGACAATAGTACGTGCGCGTCTGCGTTCCAGAACAAGCGCGTGCGCGCGCGCAAGTAAGCACTCAGATACATACACACGCGCACATAGAATGGCACGCACTCACATACACACTTAAAAGAAGTGTCATTCACACACCCACACACATGACGAGAAAGCGTGTCAGGGAAACGAACACGCTCTCTTGCAAAACGAAAAAAACGTGTGCTGAACACAGGGGCTGGATTTGATGCAAGTGACGTGACCACACCAGGAACGCAACAGCCGTATGTATGATACGTATGCATGACAGTCAGAACAGCAGATGAGGTAACTGCTGTCCCGACTATCTGGGCTAGAATTTGATCATAGTGGAGAGTGTCTTCCCAAGTTACATCTCCACTTTCTCGGCAAAGACGGTTTTAGGACAGTCGGCATTGGGATGGTTCCCAAAGGCCAACTAACCCCCCAGGGCTGCAGAACTGAGAGCCAGTGCGATTTTGCCTCCTAGTTTGAGAGCCATAGTCCTTCACAAAGCGCTATGCTGTAAATGATTTCCTGTTGCAACAGAGAAAGCATTGATGATACAGCTCTCATTTTGCTGTTAGGTAATGTTAAAGCCTTAAGTCCTAAGTTTGATCCCGCTATCGGCGCTTGGTGAATCAAGGATGCATAATTTATTCCGATCATCCAGGTTTACATAATATATATATATAGACCTGCTAGTGCCTTAAACCCCTTCATATGTATGCACACGCAAAAGATCAAATAGGCTTCGCACTTAAAAGATCCCGTAATCCATGCCAAGTGTTCGTTTAGCTATGGACGCACGAACGGACGCAGCACGCACACCGAAACAGAGCGTGGCTGTCTGTATGGAGGGGTAAAAACAAACATTGAAACAAACAACAACAACAAAACCGGGTAATACACTCAAAGATCTATAACGTGTGAGTTGCCGCCCACGCACGAACCCCCCCCCCAAAAAAAAAACAACAACAACAAACAACAACAAACAACAACAACAACAACAAAAACACCTAGCCGCATTTACTGACCCATGACCGATCAGCGTCTAGAGGACTGAGATAAGAGAGACAGGCATAGAAAGAAAAAACAACCTGAAACGTTATTTCCATACATCCGATAGTTTAGATATATTCATATTGTTAAAACTGTGAATCTGATGACATTGTATACCTACTTGAATACAGTTGTAACTCAAAATGAGTCAAACAGTGGTGAAGACTGTATAACCGCATTCGTTCATGAAACAGGGCGAAAACATTTCCTCTCTCTCTCTCTCTCTTTCTCTCTCTTTCTCTCTCTCTCTCCACAGCAATTACCTTTTGCCCATTTGTTCAAGTTGCTGATCGAGCTATTCATCGATCTTTAACATTTATTGATACTAAACAGAAAAAAAAAGAGACCAAGGATCATGATTTATAGATTTAGGTGTCCAATTTCGTTGAGAAAATGATCACAACTTTCTGCAGTTATTGTTGCCATTACCACCACAACTGCTGTGTTTTTGCAACTGCTGTGTTTTTGCAACTGCTAGTACTACTGAACCTACTACTGCGCCTACTATAGATCTACGACTTCATAACCGCCCCTTTTGAGTCTTAGATCTAGCCTACTTCGCGGCCAAAGGTTTGATGAACGTTACGAAGATCTGAACCCCATTCCCTGTTGATTGTCATTCAGAAAAAAAATATCGTTTTGAGTCCATACTCACCGGGTGTTGTGTTGACATCGAACATGGGTAGGCTTACTGAAGTCGTTGATCATCCTAAAGGCGTCGAAATACGTCCTCAAACACAGCCTAGATCCAGGTCCTGTTGCAAAGAGTTAGTAGCCCTGCCTACCTAAAGTCTAAACTTCACCGGAATGGGGCTCGTCTGGATCAGCAGTTCAATTACACATGTTTTTACATAATGGTCTGAAAGTACATCAAAACTTTTCAAAAAGAGGTAAAAGCGAGGTGAAAACTGTTGGTTTTTTTTGTTTTTTTTAAATTTTGTTTATGTTATTTATCTATCTATTTAGTTTTTGAATTTTAAACTGAAATCTAAAAAATATCGGTCTGGTGTAAATTTCCCGATTTTTTCCCCCGCTTCCATGAACCTTTCTGGTTTCTGAGTGTTGTCACATGTATTGTATTGTATTACTTTTTTTGTCACAACAGATTCTGTGTGTGAAATTCGGTTTGCTCTTCCACGGGAGAGTGCGTTGCTACATTGAGAGCGCCACTCATTGTTGTTGTTATTTTCGGTCTGCATGCTGCACACGGGACCTCGGTCGGTTTGTCGTCTCATCGGAATGACTATAGGGTCCTCAAGGACTAGTGGAGGGGGAGAAAAGACTGGCGACTGTGGGATTCGAACCAATGCGCTCAAATTCTCTCGCTTCTCAGGCGGACACGTTACCATGCACTAGCCTAGCTAGGCCAATATTCCAGTAGTCTGACTGTTTTCTTGTTGTCCGCCAGAACAAATTTCACCCTTGTATGTATCTGTTTTGTTGCATCATTTGTCAACATTGTTGTCATATGAAACAGTATCAACAAATTTCGCTTTGCGTTATAGAGACTTTCTCGAAGGTTTAATTGGCGCAGCTTGCAACATATCCATCGAAAAATGGATCTAAAATAATGACCTGCTGTCAAGAGAGTCAACACCAATAGACTGGGTGTCAGGATGCCAGCATCTACTGCATTGTATTGTATTGTACTGCATAGTTTAGCATTTTATCTAATCGCATTCCATTGCATTGTATACTATTGTTCAGTCACATCAGAAAATTATTTTTCTGTGTGTATAATTTGGGCTGTCGTTCCATTCAGCTACACTCCAAGGAAAAACGAAAGTCTACACTGCGCAGTAGGACTGACAAGGATATAAATCACGGTACACATGTTTATCGTGCAATGACTGTCTTTTCCCCCCCCCCCTTTTCACAATTACACTTTATTTTGTGATCGACTGTCATTGTACATACAATCACAATGAAGCGCTCTGTTGTGGTATATATTGTCGCCCCAGCACATTAAAAAAAAAAAAAAAATGTTGCCGGCGACAATATGTGCAGATCCTCAATGCACATATTGTTGCCGTTCTGCAATGTATGCAAGGAGGGCAACTACCAAACATCAAATGCACTATCAAAAATATAATCATGCAGGCAATTATATGTTTGCGGCATATGTCACCAAGCATCACCACAACAGATGTCTTGTTGTTGTTGTTGTTGTAATCATGGTTGTGTTGTTGTTATTGTTTTAAATGTTGTTGTGTGCATGTGTTCGTGGGCATACGCTGGTGTGTTTAAAGTCTTAACTCCCGAGAGCAAGGTTTCGGTTGCGCCCCTTTTCTCTGCATTCAAATTTTGTATTACGTGTAGCTGACACATTTTGTACTTTCCAAAGTCAATTCAGGTCTAGATTGGAAGCTGCTAGGCAAATCTCGCTCTCTGCCATAAATGAAGCCAAACCGTAGCTTTATTAGGCTTTTATTTTGAATAAACCTTCACCGACGTCACAGTGTCAGACTCTGGTGAGAAACTGGCTTGATTCAAATCGCCCGCCATTTATAGTCCGGTTCAGGCTTTAAGCTCGTGCGTGTGTGCTTTAGAGAGAGAGAAAGAGAGAAGGAGAGAGTCAGTTGACCAAGTTAGTTTCGGGTGATACAATAAAACGGTGGCGAAAACGTGTACACTGAATGTAACCAATCGAACTGACGTTTCGAAATTCTCCTTTGGTATTACGAATGTGCTACAACGGCACAAACTGTTGCCAGTGAAGTACAAATGCACAAACTATTTCCCCTTTCAAATATCTCATCGATATCTAGCAGTGTAGGAAAGACAACTGTTTGAAAATGATGAGTGAAAAAGGGCATAGAATAATATGCAAAAACGGAGTGATAAAAAAAAGTCCGAGTATACGAAAAATGACATGAAAAGGAGGGGGGGAAAAATCAGGAAAATTGTACGCTGAAGACTTAACGGCTATTCTCTATAGTCCGTCAAATGAACTGCGCTGAACTCAATACATCTCGTTACCCTCTTCTCTCTCTCTCTCTCTCTCTCTCTCTCTCTCTCTCTCTCTGTTGGTGGGGTTCTTATTATAAAAAAAAAAAAAAAAAAAAAAAAAAAAAAGCTGCAGCAACGTATGCTTATTCTATTATCCCCAGAGTAAATAATCCTCTCTCTCTCTCTCTCTCTCTCTCTCTCTCTCTCTGTATCCCTGTCCCAGTTCAGTCTGAAGAGATAATAAACGCAAGCGCCGGCGCTTGTGTGTGTGTGTGTGTGTGTGTGTGTGTGTGTGTGTGTGTGTGTGTGTGTGTGTGTGTGTGTGTGAAGGGTGGGTGGGGGGGGAAGGGGGTTGAAGAGGTGTGAGTGGTCGGGGGGTGGGGCTGGGGGTGGTGGTGGTAGGTGTGTGTGTCTGTGTGAGAGAGCGCTCCACCAACGATTCTACAACAAAAATTATCTCATAATCTCTATATAATTGATCCGTCAACATTCGCATACACTCTGCACACCCCCTTTCCCCACCCCTCTCCCTCCGTCCCTCTGCGCGCACATACAACTCCCCCCTCCCTCCCCACACACACACACACACACACACACACACACACACACACACACACACACACGTTTGCTTCTGTCTTGAAGATTGATAAGGTTCACGATTTTTATCTCGCTGATAGCAACTGAAAAGCAGACCAAGGTACGTCCACAACTATATATATGTATATCTATAGCAGCCACCCCAAGACAGCGGACAGTTGTATTGTTGCAGACCGAAACCGAGGTAAGTCCATTTTTTGTGTGACCTTTACATGAAGCATGAAGCATTGGAAACCACTTTCACGTCAGAATCTCGCTTCTTCGGAGCACCATGACAGTAATAATTGTCATCTCGGTTGTTTAACTCAACTTTGGAAACATACGAAACTGTTTTGATCAAAAAGGGAAACAAAAACAACAGCTATTTTGTACGAAATTCGGTGTAATTTGTAAAACAACAACAACAACAACAAAAAACCAACAACAAACAAACAAACAAAAATCCCACAAAAACCCTGTTTATCTCATCTGTTAGACACCCACTCGATCATTTTAGGGGAATATAGTAAGGTTTAAAAAATAAAAACCTTGCTGAAAACTAGACATCTCGAACCAAAGAGCAAGAGGGTCCCGGGTTCGAATCCTGGTTACGGCACCTGGTGGGTAAAGGGTGGAGATTTTTCCGATCTCCCAGGTCAACAGATGTGCAGACCTGCTAGTACCTGAAAGCCCCTCGTGCGTGTACACATGCAGAAGATCAAATACGCACGTTAAAGATCCTGTCGTCCATGTCAACGTTCGGTGGGTTACGGAAACAAAATACGTCCAGTACACGTAGTGTGCATAAACAGGGTCTCTATCTACCTTTAAAGCAAATCTTAAAACTTATCTCTTAAAAAAAAAAAAAAAAAAAATGCTTATCAAAACTCGAATAGTACTGTTGTCCCAGGCCCATGGCATTGTATGTGTGATGGGTGAGTAGAGAGATTGGGAGTGGGTAGATAGATGGTGGTGGTAGGGTTCGAAAGGGGGAATGACCCGATTTTTACCCCTTTTATCGTTTCTATCCAAAACTTTATTTTACAAATTTTTTTTTTTACAAAATCTATGGCAAGCAGATCACAATTATGCTCCTTTTTACATGTATGTATTTTTTTTTTTTTAGTGAAAATTGCTGTTATTTCAGCCGTTTAATCATGAGTGTGTCTGTGTGTGTGTGTGTTTGTGTGAGTGTTGGAGTGTAACAGTTGTAGTATTGATAGTATGTTACTTTGTGAGTTTTATGCATAATGTTTTCATAATATTAATGATTCTGTTTTATGTTTCTGCTACTTTTTATACGCTTTCTTGTTTCACTTTAGGTACTGGGTTGTAATTTGCTTAGAGCTTGCTTATATATATATATATATATATATATATATATATATATATATATATATATATATGATAGTCAGTCGTGTCCGACTATGACCATCAGAACAGCAGCGGAGGCAACTGATGTTCCGACTATTTGGGCTAGAATTTGATTATAGTGGAGAGTGTCTTGCCCAAGTTACATCCCCACTCTCTTGGCCAAGAGGGTTTTAGGACAGTCGGCGTTGGGATGGTTCCCAAATGCCAACTAGCTTGCTTATGCTTGTATTATAGCGCTATATAAAAATGAAATATTATTATTATTATTATGGTTAAATAGAAGTAGATAGACGATATAAACCGATAAACGGTTGGTTTCTTTTAGACTTAAGGTTCAACGCCCCAAAGCCATCGAGGCAGTGAAAATGTATCCGCTGGGCATTGGAAGGCGGGGCACAGTCCTCTCCTTCCATCGTTATAATTTTTCTCAACCGAATTCAGGTTGGCATTCACGGCTAGATGGGGTGATGAAAATCAGAGTAAAGTGCCTTTCCCTTATAACACAACATCATGCCGAAACGGGGCCTCGAACCCTGATCCTTGGTGAACTACTTGATCACAAGTCCAACGGCCTGCCGTTTCTTTCACTGCGCCTCCCACAGTGGGGAGAGGGGGGGGAGGGGGAGGGGAAGGGTGGGGGACGGTAGTAGAGGGTGGGGTGGGAGGTTTGTCAACAACAAAAAAAAGAACAGAGCGGTAAATAAGAACGTGAAAACCGGCACAGGATTTCCGAAGGCGGGAAATTCCGATATCACAATTTATTTCTGCAAGTGTAAGAGGGTTTATTAAAATACACAACCGTTTGGCGGCTACCATTGGGAGAGTGCGACGCGGTGCCTGCCAGTGTTGTATTCCCCTGACGGTTGTGGTAGCTTTCCCGTGGAATGAAAAGAAAAAAAAAAAACGAAAAAAGACAATGTGCTCGCTATATACTTCCAGTGTGATATTATCAATACAGGACCCCCCCTCTTCACTGGTACGACACGTGTATGTGTTTGTATACAGTTTACCTTGTATATTGTACATAGTGTATGCACTTTTGGTGCATTATTGTCTTGTCGTTGTTTATTGTGTTTCTCACTCAGTTGGACTTGGCATGCTTTGACTAGGTGCTATTCTTTCTCTGTCTCTGGACCTCGCAATTGGAATGAACTTCCTCTTTCGCTTCGTCAAGTCTCCACACTCAGCTCTTTCAAGTTTGACCTTAAAAACCCACCTCTTCCCAAAATAGCCTCCCTTCCCTGCTCTTCCTTGTCTTCAGTTTCTCCAGTTTTAGAGTTATACATGCGTGTGAATGACTGGTGCGAAAGCGCTTTGATTTGTCTTTTCACAAGATTCAGTGCTATATAAATACCACTATTACTATTATTATTATTATAGTAGGCCTGAATAGAATTCTTCTTCTTCTTCTTCTTCTTCTTCTTCTTCTTCTTATCATCATCAGTAGAAGTAGTAGTGGTAGTTGTTGTATTGTTGTTTTCGTTATGACGATGATTGTTACTGCTGCTACTACTACTACTGCTACAACTAGTGTTATCATCATTGTTTTTTTTATTATTGCACACCGAAAGGCGACTGTGGGAGGAAGGGAGGTGGGGGGAAGAAAAAGCAAACCAAAAGAGAACGTAAAGAACTGTTGGTGAGGTTCTTAATAAGCCGAGGCAGTTGACATACAAATACCATACTTTTTTCTTTTTTCTTTTTTTAAAGTATGCTGTGTACTTTCAGCGGACGATACACGATTATGATGATGATGAAGGCGGTGACGGGAGTATTGGCGGTAGCGTGGGTGGCGGCGATCGTCGAAAACGCTTTCGGGGAAACGGTGGAGGTCACCACACCGTACGGAGCCTTGAGGGGCATCAGAACTTCCTCGGGACCTTTCGGGGGTGGCGTCGACAAATACCTCGGGGTACCCTTCGCCAAACCGCCTGTCGGTGAGGAGATTAATTAAGGGTGCAAGGGAGTATGGGATCGGGGTATTTGTTTGTATTTGTATTTGTATTTCTTTTTTATCACAACAGATTTCTCTGTGTGAAATTCGGGCTGCTCTCTCCAGGGAGAGCGCGTCGCTACACTAGAGCGCCACCCATTTTTTTTTAAATTTTTTCCTGCGTGCAGTTTTATTTGTTTTTCCTATCGCAGTGGATTTTTCTACAGGATTTTGCCAGGAACAACCCTTTTGTTGCCGTGGGTTCTTTTACGTGCGCTAAGTGCATGCTGCACACGGGACCTCGGTTTATCGTCTCATCCAAAGACTAGCGTCCAGACCACCACTCAAGGTCTAGTGGAGGGGGGGGGGGGAATATCGGCGGCTGAGCCGTGATTCGAACCAGCGCGGTCAGATTCTCTCGCTTCCTAGGCAGACGCGTTACCTCTAGGCCATCACTCCACTACGGGGTGGTGGTGAGGGTGGGGATGGTACCGGTCTTTACTATCAAAATAGAGAACATTATCAGTTGGGCACCTTCACATCACCAAAAGAGCTGATACTGACTGACTGACTGACTAGTTGACTGGCTGACTGACTGACTGACTGACTGGCTGACTGGCTGACTGACTGACTGACTGACTAGTTGACTGGCTGACTGACTGACTAGTTGACTGGCTGACTGACTGACTAGTTGACTGGCTGGCTGACTGGCTGACTGACGGCAGGTCCTCTGCGGTTCGGGAAGCCTGAGGACGTGGAGCGGTGGACGGGGACGCGGGACGCCACCAGCCTGGGCCCCATCTGCTACCAGACGGGACGCTCCCGGGGGAATGGTGGCCTGACTGTCAGTGAGGACTGTCTCTACCTTAACGTCTTCACTCCCCA
>NC_134895.1:14721539-14746539 GCF_041734735.1 Babylonia areolata
TGTTGCGTTTTGCTGTGCCGTGCTGTACCGTGTAGTGGTGTGGTGTGTGGTGTAGTGCAGTGTGTTGTGTTGTGGTGTGGTGTGGTGTGGTGTGGTGCTGTGTGGCGTTGGATTGTGTTGTGCGGTACTGTGTTGTGTTGTTTTGTGTTGGTTTGTATTGTATTGTATTGTATTATCTGGCATTGTATTGTGTTGTGTTGTATTGTAATGCAGTGTACTGCACTACATTGTATTGCATGGTATTGGATTGGATTAGATTGGATTTTGCTGTGATGTACTGTACTGTACTGTACTATTTTTTTGTAACACAGAATTTTCTATGCTGGATTGGAATTGCTGTCCCCGGGGAGAGCGCGTCGCCAGAATCCAACATCATCCTTTCTGTGTGTGTGTGTGTGTGTGTGTGTGTGTGTGTGTGTGTGCGTGCGCGCGCGCGTATGTGTGTGTGTGTCTGTGTCCGTGTGTCTGTGATCCAGGGTTCCTGTGCACGGGAGACGCAGCGAGCCCTGGAAACTACGGTCTGTACGATCAGATCCGGGCCCTGGAGTGGGTGCGTGACGCCATTTCCGCTTTCAACGGCGACCCCAATGACGTCACCATCTTCGGACAAAGCGCCGGCAGCAGCAGTGTGTCGCAGCTCATCCTGACCCCTGCGGCTAAAGGTGAGGGTGGGGGGTTAACCCGTCCCCAACCCCCTAGCCCCTTCACCCCCTCCTGACTATTGGTTAGGATGGCGGGTTACCTCCCGTGACTAGAGGTTAGGATGGCGGGTTACTCCCCCGTGGCTAGAGGTTAAGGGTGGAGGGTTACCTCCCGTGATTAGATGTAAGGGTGGAGGGTTACCTCCCGTGACTAGAGGTAAGGTTGGAGGGTTACCTCCCGTGACCAGCGGTCTGGTGTTATGTTGGTAAAGTGTCTTCGCTCCTGGTGTGATCATCCCCTTGGTCCACTGGACTGGTTGAAAGGCAATGACAAACCTACACAAAAACAAGCCCTGTCGTGCTCTTCTATAGCGATTCGTGGATTAGGTTTCCAGGATTTTTTGTTTTGTTTTGTAAACAGAATTTCGATTGAATTACCACTTTGTCATCTGTAATCTTTGTTCTGTTTTGTTGTTGTTGTTGTTGTTATTTTGTTATTGTTGTTGTTGTTCTCACCCCAGGTAAGAAGAAAAACTACACCAGGTGCGGCAAATCAAAAGCAGACAATTACTCAACACACACAAAACCCAGTAACCATGACTTCTCAAAAAAAAAAAGGAAGCAATAAATACACAAGACATTCATATTAAAGCATTGAAAATAATTATTCACTTAAAACAATGTAATTGGTGTTTCTAGATATACATACATGTGTTGTTTTTTCGTGTGCAGACGTATTGTACATGTATTTTTTTCATATGATGTGCTTTGAGCTCATTATATAGGGAGTTCTAACAATCAATCAATCAGTCTATATATCTGTCTATCTATTATATTTTTTTTTCTTCTTCTTCTCAATGTTATATCATTTCTCTCTCTCTCTCTCTCTCTCTCTCTCTCTCCCTCTCTCTCTCTCTCTATCTATCTATCCATCTATTTTTCTTCTTATTATTATTATTATGTTCTCTCTCTCTCTCTAAAACAATTGCCTTTGCTGCAATGAAAAAACGTGTAACTGGTGAACGCAAGAAAGAATTAGAACACAATATAGAAGGTCTTGAAATGAAAGCCACATTAACAGAAGAAAGGCATCAGCTTAACAATGATAAAGAAAAGTTAGTTAAAATCAGAGAACATCATATGGAAGGTGTTCTTCTTCGATCACGGGCAAGGTGGGTAGCTGAGGGAGAAAAAATAACAAAGTATTTTTGTAATCTTGAAAATCGTAATTATGTCAGTAAACAAATGAGGAAATTAACTTAAGTCACGGGGATAAAGTAGTAGACAGTAAAGAAATTATCAAAGAAGTTAAACGCTTTTACGAAAATCTGCACTTAAAGTTACAAGTAGAAGACTGTGAAATATCAGAGTTAGTCGATAATATTCCAAAATTAACAGAAGTAGAAAAGTCTTCGTTAGAGGGAGAAATAACACTAGATGAAGCAACATTAAAAAGTATGAAAAATAACAAGAGCCCTGGTTCGGACGGATTCACGGTAGAATTTTTCAAGTTTTTTGGCAACAAATTGGTGTATTCGTAGTAAGAGCACTAAATGATAGTTTTCGAAGCGGTCAACTCTCACCACCTCAGAGGGAAGACATTATCATATGCATTCCTAAAGAGGATAAAGCAAAGGATTTACTTAAAAACTGGAGGCCAATCTCTCTCCTTAATGTTGTTTATAAAATGGGCTCAGCGTGTATTGCGGCTAGAATAAAATGTGTACTTCCTGTGTTGATAAATGAGGATCAGACTGGGTTCATCGCTAACAGATTTATGGGAGACAATGTCCGTCTAATTTATGATATTATTAACTATTTAAATCGGGAAAGATTACCTGGTCTGCTTCTGTGCCTTGATTTTGAAAAGGCCTTTGACTCTGTTGACTGGAGTTTTATGTTCAAAGTCCTTCATGCGTTTGGTTTTGGTGAAGACTTTTGTAGATGGATTTCAGAGTTTTATGATAACATTAAGTCGTCTGTCGCTGTTAATGGTCATATGTCACAGTGGTTTCCTATTTCTAGAGGCTGTAGACAGGGTGACCCAATATCTCCTTATTTATTTATTTTATGTGTCGAAATCCTTGCTGTTATGATAAGGGAAAATGATAATATACAAGGAATTAGAATTGGCGATTATGAATATAAGACATTGCAATATGCTGACGACACTGAACTCTTATTACATGATAATGAAAATACTTCCATGGAAGCGATGAATACTGTTAACACATGGGGAAAAATCTGGTCTCTTTCTGAATGCTACTAAAACAAATGCTATATGGCTGGGAAAACTAAGGAACTGTTCAAAACGTTATTTGCCTCATTTAAACATTAAATGGAATCCCCCTCAGTTCAAAATCCTTGGCATTTGGTTCACAAACAACTTAGAACACAACGAGGAAATTAATCTGAAATGTAAATTTGCAGAAATCAACACTTTGTTTAAAATATGGCTAAAACGACAGATTACCCCCTAGAAAGAGTTGCAGTGCTTAAATCTTTGATTTTGTCCAAAATCGTCCACTTGTGGATATTGTTGCCAAATCTTCCTGACACCATGATAGACATGATTCAGAAAACAGTGTTTCAGTTTGTATGGAATAAGAAACAAGATAGAATTCGTAGAAACACTGTTGTTAAAGGAATTGTTCATGGAGGGCTTGGTGTGCTAGACATTAAAAACTACATTAAAGCACTCAAGTTGATTTGGATACGAAGACTAAAGACAAGCAACCATGAATGGAAAAAACTCAATGTTACTATAAATCCTAGTTTGACTCTGCTTGAAAAACTTAGCTCAAACCTTCCTGTTGATAAACACACTCATCAAAACAAATGTTGGAATGATGTCTTGCAAGCATATAGGGAATTCGGAAAGAAAATTCACAAAGAAAAATACGAAGAAATGAATGCAGAACCTCTATTCTGTAATGATAATATAAAAATTGGAAAGAAAACTGTGTTCTGTAAGAAATGGATTGATCAAGGAGTGTGTTTTATTTCAGACTTGCTTAATGATGATGGTATGTTTCTATCATTTGAAGAATTTAAACATAAATACAAGTTACATACTGACTATGTTACATATACTGGATACATACAAGCAGTGAAGTGTTACATGAGGAAATGTAGAATTGTTGCTCAAACTAATCGATCTTTAAACAGCCAAAAAACGTTTGAAGCAATATTTTCAGTTTCTAAGGGTGCACGTGTATACTATGATATTTTAACGCATGATAGGACAAACCCAAATTGTTGCAGTAAATGGGAAAATAAACTTGACACATAAATCAAATGGGATATTACATTTAGGAAAATACGTCAAATCAGTGAAATCAAACTTCGGTGGTTTCAAATTAGAATTATACATAGAATATTAGCAACTAATACTGTGTTGAAACATATGGGCATAGTTAGTGAAGATAGTTGTACTTTTGTAGAAAAGATCGTGAAAATATATACCATATATTCTGGGAATGCGAATTTACACATGTGTTCTGGAATGCGCTTGAAAGACATATCAATGATAATTCTGAAAATGCAAAATTCTTAAAATTCAATGAAAGAATCTTTATATCTGGACACGATAGCGAAGTCAGGTCTGATGAAACTCTTGACATGATTATAGTCCATGCCAAATTCTTCACTTACAAATGCGAAGTCAGTAACACAATTCCACAACTTAATCATTCCAGAAAATATCTGAAACGTGTATATGAAACTGAAAAACATATTTCACTTGTGAATATGTCTTTTAATACATTCTCGATAAACTGGTTTCCATACAAGCATTTGATCAACATTTAAAGATGATGTTAAAATCACTGCACTTTCTTTTTATATATGCATTCTTTTCCTTTCTTTCATTTTTTTCTTTCCAGTGAATATTGGCAATATTGGCTGGGACGAGTGGGGACTGAGGAAAGGAGGAAAAAATCTGATTATACACACTTATCACTCGTTTAATACATACATATCGCTGCATAGAATTTCTAGGGGCATGAGTGGAATACAGAAGGATAACCAAAAAAAAACAAAAGGACAGCATTGATTATTTGAACATGCTATGAGGTATGGGTGCTGTGTTCTATGACGTTTAATGTATACATTACATGCAGACATCGGTGGATGAAGGTGCGTGTATACAGGTGCCGATATGTTTGTGTGCATGTTTGTGGATTTGTGTGCTTGTGGCAGTGTGTGTATGTGTTTATATGTGTACGTATGTACGTATGTGTGCATGTGTGTGAGTTTGTATGTATTTGTATGGATATTGAATGATATATTCAGTGCAAGGAAATGATGATGTTTATCCTTTTTTTTTCTGGTCGTGTGTCAGTGTTTGTTTTCGATGTTTGAAATGAAATTAAAAAAGGTTCATTAAAAAAAAAAGTATGTTCTCTCTCTCTCTCTCTCTCTCTCTCTCTCTCTCTCTCTCTCTCTCTCTCTCTCTCTCTCTCTCTCTATCTATCTATCTATCTGTCTGTTATTATTTTTGTTGTTGTTATTGTTTTTGTTGTTGATATAATTTATCTTTCCCCTCTACCCCCACACCCCCAATCCTCCTTCCCTCCCCGTCCTCTCTCCCACCACCCCCCACCCGAACAACCCCCTACCCCCCTACCCCCCAACAGGTCTGTTCAACAAAGCTGTGATGGAAAGCGGATGCTCCCTGGCCCCCTTTGCCTGGAACTACCTCAACACCCAGAGGAACGCTCAGCAGCTGGCGTCTCGCCTGGGCTGTAACGGGACCGACTCCAGTGGCCTGCTGGCCTGTCTGAGGACCTTCAGCGCAGACAGCCTGACCAACGCCGCCAATCAAGTTCTGGTCAGTTTCCGTTTGTGGCAACGTCCACAATATCCCTCCCCCCCCCTCTCCTCCTCCCTCCTCTCAAGACGGATTGAGTAGTGCTTACTACAACAACTGGCGTGGAAGTTCAATAGCCACAGGGTATTTTCCCCCACAACCTCAAGACGGAAGGAGTAGTGTTTACTACAGCAATTGGCGTGGACGTTCAATAGCCACAGGGTTTTCCCCCCATCACCTCAAGACGGATTGAATAGTGCTTACTACAACAACTGGCGTGGAAGTTCAATAGCCACAGGGTATTTTCCCCCACAACCTCAAGACGGATTGAGTAGTGTTTACTACAACAATTGGCGTGGACGGTCAATAGCCACAGGGCATTTTTCCCCACCACCTCAAGACGGATTGAGTAGTGCTTTCTACAACAATTAGCGTGGAAGTTCAATAGCCACAGGGTTTTCCTCCCACCACCTCAAGACGGAATGAGTAGTGTTTACTACAACAATTGGCGTGGACGTTCAATAGCCACAGGGTATTTTTCCCCACCACCTCAAGACGGAATGAGTAGTGTTTACTACAACAATTGGCGTGGACGTTCAATAGCCACAGGGTATTTTTCCCCACCACCTCAAGACGGAATGAGTAGTGCTTACTACAACAATTAGCGTGGACGGTCAATAGCCACAGGGTTTTTACCCCCCACCACCTCAAGACGGATTGAGTAGTGCTTACTACAACTATTGGCGTGGAAGTTCAGTAGCCACAGGAGTCCCCCAACCCATCTCACACCTCAGACGGATTGGCATGTTTACTATCTATACGATTGGGAGTGGACGGTCCAAAAAACCAAAGGAGTTTTTTCCACACTCATAGGATGGGTCTTGTTATGGTTTATATACATACATGCGCGTGGAGAAGTTCGATTAGACAGGCGTATTTTGTTGCACGGACTGTGGCTAGTGGAATGGTGTAGTGTTTATATACATACTATTGGCGTGGAGTTCATAGTATTGAGGTATTTGTTCAACTCATCAGAGGAAATTGAGTTATCCTTCTTTTCATCATTGGTCGTGGTCAGTTTTTTACCAAGGTTTTGAATCAATTAAAAGAGTTCATTAAAAAATGAGTAGTGCTTACTACAACGATTGGCGTGGACGTTCAATAGCCACAGGGCATTTTTCCCCCCCACCACCTCAAGACGGATTGAGTAGTGTTTACCACAACAATTGGTGTGGACGTTTGATCCGCCTATCATTTGTCACACAGAGGAGTGGGAGGGGGAAGACTTTATGTGGATGTTATTGCCCCGTTTGTTACCTTCCACCCTCCTCATTCCCGTTCCTACCTCCCCCAATTAGGGGAGAGCTATGATTCTCGCCTTTCTCTTGCGTTCCTGGTGTGTGTGTGTGTGTGTGTGTGTGTGTGTGTGTGTGTGTGTGTGTGTGTGAAATTCAGGACTTCATTTGTCGTCAACTCCATCAAAGAAATTACGGACACACACACACACACACACACACACACACACACACACACAAACAACAACAACAACAACAACTAAACAACTAAACACAGCAGACAGATAAAAGCAGTAAACTGTGATGCAGGATCATGCACAATACAGGGTTATAGACTGCGAACGTTAAAACACTCAATGATTTGAAGGTCGGGAATCAAGTTAACAGTCAGAGAGCATGACAAACGCCTCTAAGCAAGAAGTGGTGAGTTTCATTTTGTTAACTTCATCCCACCCACCCCCTCCCCCCTTCTCCCCCCTCCCCCGTCCCTCCAACACACACTAACTAGCCCACTGGACGCGGGAGTGATGGGAAAGGTATGCACTGTCGCATCTGGCCAGCATTTTCCGGACGATATCAAATTGAAACAACACTGGCGAGTTTGCCCCAGCAGCACTGGAATCTTTGTGGCAAACAAACGTGGCGTGTTTGGAACATCCAGACAACAGATCCTGACGCCACGAACACACACACACACACACACACACACACACTTCTGGAAAGCAAGAGAAAGGCGAAAATTGACCCCCTATGAACTCCCTCCCCCGGCCCCTCCCCACCTCCCCACAAACCCACCCACCTACCTACTCCACTAGCTTCCTCGGTTATATCAATATGGAGTATTGGTGGTAATGTAGACTCTCAGAGGTGAATGTTCTGGCTGGTAATCTCCTGGAAGGAATGCCCATCTTCAAAGATGTTCTAGGTGGCAAGCTTGTCCTCGAGGGAGAGTTCCTTGTGTGGACCCTCAAATGTGTTGTGGGTGGTAAATAGAGACCCTCAGAAGTGTCCCGTTTTCTTGTGATGATGTAGACCCTCAAATGTGTTGTAGGTGGTAAATAGAGACCCTCAGAAGTGTCCCGTTTTCTTGTGATGATGTAGACCCTCAAATGTGTTGTGGGTGGTAAATTAGACCCTCAGAAGTGTCCCGTTTTCTTGTGATGATGTAGACCCTCAAATGTGTTGTGGGTGGTAAATTAGACCCTCAGAAGTGTCCCGTTTTCTTGTGATGATGTAGACCCTCACATGTGTTGTGGGTGGTAAATCAGACCCTCAGAAGTGTCCCGTTTTCTTGTGATGATGTAGACCCTCACATGTGTTGTGGGTGGTAAATCAGACCCTCAGAAGTGTCCCGTTTTCTTGTGATGATGTAGACCCTCACATGTGTTGTGGGTGGTAAATAGAGACCCTCAGAAGTGTCCCGTTTTCTTGTGATGATGTAGACCCTCACATGTGTTGTGGGTGGTAAATAGAGACCCTCAGAAGTGTCCCGTTTTCTTGTGATGATGTAGACCCTCACATGTGTTGGGGAAGACCCTCAGAAGTGTCCCGTTTTCTTGTGATGATGTAGACCCTCACATGTGTTGTGGGTGGTAAATTAGACCCTCAGAAGTGTCTGGGAGATGATGTTGAGGATAATGTAGACCTTCATCCTCAGTAATGTTGTGGGTGGCATGTAGAACTGAGTCTCGCCTATTAGTTGACGCCTTTAAAGAAAAGGCTGGTTTTTGTTGTTGTTGTTGTTGTTGTTGTTGTTTTTGCTCACAGTGCTGGAGTCTTGGTGAAATGAGTCTTTCCTTGTATGTTGATGGGTATCAGTTAGTTTAGTTTAGCGGGTCTTAACGTCAGCGGTGCTGGTCCGGTTTGCCTATTCCCATTTCGCCTGCACTTTTATCGTGCCGCCATCCTTGATGGCCTCTTGACAGTTTGACACATCGTCCTGTTTTGCCTACCTACTATTCCCGTTTCATCTGTTCTGCCTCTCCCCCCTACCATCTCTCTCTCTCTCTCTCACACACACACACACACACACGCACAGATACACACACACACACACACACACACACACACACACACAACGGTGCAGTTTTCATGTGACTTGACATTTCAGACGTCTTATAGCGGCAGTTTTTCATGTGATTTGACATTTCAGACGTCTTATAGCGGCAGTTTTTCATGTGATTTGACATTTCAGACGTCTTATAGCGGCAGTTTTTCATGTGATTTGACATTTCAGACGTCTTATAGCGGCAGTTTTTCATGTGATTTGACATTTCAGACGTCTTATAGCGGCAGTTTTTCATGTGATTTAACATTTCAGACGTTTTATAGCGGCGCAATTTTTCATGTGATTTAACATTTCAGACGTTTTATAGCGGCTCAGTTTTCATGTGATTTGACATTTCAGACGTCTTATAGCGGCAGTTTTTCATGTGATTTAACATTTCAGACGTCTTATAGCGGCAGTTTTTCATGTGATTTAACATTTCAGACGTCTTATAGCGGCAGTTTTTCATGTGATTTGACATTTCAGACGTCTTATAGCGGCACAGTTTTTTCATGTGATTTAACATCTCAGACGTCTTATAGCGGCACAGTTTTTCATGTGATTTAACATTTCAGACGTCTTATAGCGGCACAGTTTTTTCATGTGATTTAACATTTCAGACGTCTTATAGCGGCACAGTTTTTTCATGTGATTTGACATTTCAGACGTCTTATAGCGGCACAGTTTTTTCATGTGATTTAACATTTCAGACGTCTTATAGCGGCACAGTTTTTTCATGTGATTTGACATTTCAGACGTCTTATAGCGGCACAGTTTTTTCATGTGATTTGACATTTCAGACGTCTTATAGCGGCACAGTTTTTTCATGTGATTTAACATTTCAGACGTCTTATAGCGGCACAGTTTTTCATGTGATTTAACATTTCAGGCGTTTTATAGCGGCACAGTTTTTCATGTGATTTAACATTTCAGACGTCTTATAGCGGCTCAGTTTTTCATGTGATTTAACATTTCAGGCGTTTTATAGCGGCACAATTTTCATGTTATTTGACATTTCAGACGTTTTATAGCGGCACAGTTTTTCATGTGATTTGACATTTCAGGCGTTTTATAGCGGCACAGTTTTTCATGTGATTTAACATTTCAGGCGTTTTATAGCGGCGCAATTTTCATGTGATTTGACATTTCAGGCGTTTTATAGCGGCACAGTTTTTCATGTGATTTAACATTCCAGGCGTTTTATAGCGGCGCAATTTTCATGTGATTTAACATTTCAGGCGTTTTATAGCGGCGCAATTTTCATGTTATTTAACATTTCAGGCGTTTTATAGCGGCGCAATTTTCATGTGATTTGACATTTCAGACGTCTTATAGCGGCAGTTTTTCATGTGATTTAACATTTCAGGCGTCTTATAGCGGCTCAGTTTTCATGTGATTTAACATTTCAGACGTCTTATAGCGGCACAGTTTTTTCATGTGATTTGACATTTCAGACGTTTTATAGCGGCGCAATTTTCATGTTATTTGACATTTCAGACGTTTTATAGCGGCGCAATTTTCATGTTATTTGACATTTCAGGCGTTTTATAGCGGCGCAATTTTCATGTTATTTGACATTTCAGACGTTTTATAGCGGCGCAATTTTTCATGTGATTTGACATTCCAGGCGTTTTATAGCGGCGCAATTTTCATGTGATTTGACATTTCAGACGTCTTATAGCGGCGCAATTTTTCATGTTATTTGACATTTCAGACGTTTTATAGCGGCGCAATTTTCATGTGATTTGACATTTCAGACGTTTTATAGCGGCGCAATTTTCATGTTATTTGACATTTCAGGCGTTTTATAGCGGCGCAATTTTCATGTTATTTGACATTTCAGACGTTTTATAGCGGCGCAATTTTCATGTTATTTGACATTTCAGACGTCTTATAGCGGCACAGTTTTTCATGTGATTTGACATTTCAGACGTTTTATAGCGGCACAGGTTTTCATGTGATTTAACATTTCAGGCGTTTTATAGCGGCGCAATTTTCATGTGATTTGACATTTCAGACGTTTTATAGCGGCGCAATTTTCATGTGATTTGACATTTCAGACGTCTTATAGCGGCACAGTTTTTCATGTGATTTGACATTTCAGGCGTTTTATAGCGGCACAGTTTTTCATGTGATTTGACATTTCAGGCGTCTTATAGCGGCACAGTTTTTCATGTGATTTGACATTTCAGACGTTTTATAGCGGCGCAATTTTTCATGTGATTTGACATTTCAGGCGTTTTATAGCGGCGCAATTTTCATGTGATTTGACATTTCAGACGTTTTATAGCGGCACAGTTTTTCATGTGATTTAACATTTCAGGCGTTTTATAGCGGCGCAATTTTCATGTTATTTGACATTTCAGGCGTTTTATAGCGGCGCAATTTTTCATGTGATTTGACATTTCAGACGTTTTATAGCGGCGCAATTTTCATGTTATTTGACATTTCAGGCGTTTTATAGCGGCGCAATTTTCATGTTATTTGACATTTCAGGCGGAAAACGGCGCTGGCGTCTCCTTCGCTCCTGTTGTGGAGAGCAGTTTTGGACAACCAGGGCTGTTCCCGGCAAAGCCGGAAGTGCTGTTAGGTCAAGGTCGTTTCAATGACGTCACCGTTGTCAGGGGCTTCAACGGCGGGGAAATGGCGGGTGGGGTGAACGGTGAGTGAGTGAGTGAGTGTGTGTGTGTGTGTGTGTGTGTGTGTGTGTGTGTTTACAAAACACAGTTTTTTTCATCATGTATTGTAAAATAAAATTACTGAAATAGTAATGCAAAAGTAGTTTACCAAAATTTTATTGTAAGGAATTGCACAAATATACGTTGAACATACAACACGTGGAAAACCGACACGTCAGTAACATAGATTCCTCAGACCTTTCAAAACAAGTTATGGAAATCATAGCAAGCAGAACCTCTTTTAACATGTTTGTTTGTTTTTTTGTTGTTGTTTTTTTTTTGTTTTTTGTTTTGTTTTTGTTTTGTTGTTGTTGGTTGGTTTGTTGTTGTTTTTGTTTTTTTTTTGGGGGGGGGGGTACTAAACGAATGCACATTTTGCCTGCTGAAAATAAAAATATCGTAATTCTTCTTCTTCTTCATTCACTCGTATGTACACAAGTGGGTTTTCACGTGTATAACCGCTTTTACCCCGCCATGTAGGCAGCCATACTCCGTTTTCGGGGGTGAAATATTTATTGTAAAAAAAAAAAAGATAAACTAATTGAAGTCTACATGCATGTCAATGGACGGCGTGGAATAAACTTTACTTCGCAAATCGTATCGGGGGACATAGCTTAACAAATAAAATGGGCATCATTTCCATCAGCCAACTTTCACCTTCTCCTCCTCCTCCTCCTCCTCCTCGTCCTTCTTCTTCTTCTTCTGCGTTCGTCGGCTGTAACCCTCACGTTGTTCACGCACAGGTATGAGTGGGCTTTTACAAGTATGATCATTTTTACCCCCGCAGTGTAGGCAGCCATGCTTATTCTTCGGGGGTTTGCATGCTGAGTACGTTCTTGTTTCCACAACCCCACGTTCACTCGTATGCACGAGTAGTCTTTTACGTGTATGACAGTTTTTATTCCCGCCATGTAGGTAGTCATATTCCGTTTTCGGGGATGGGGTGGGGTTGGGGATGCATGCTGGACATTTTCTCAACTCGAACCCAGGACCCAGGACTCTGAGATTCAAAAAAGTCCAACGCTTTAACCACGCGGCTGTTGCGCCAGTAGTTCTGACTGCTTGAAAAACAAACAAAAAACAAAAAAACAACGAAAGTAATAATGTAAAACGAAAGAAAAACTTTTATCTGCTACAGTCTGCTCCTTAAACAACAATAAGAACAAAAACAACAACAACAACAACAACAACAACAACTACTACTACTACTACTACTACTACTCCTTTTTCTGCTACTTCTACTGCTGCTGCTGCTACTACTACTACTACAACTTATTGTTAGTGGTGCTGGTGTTATTGTTGTTAATGATGTCGCTGTCGTTTTTGCCATTGCCAGACCCAGACAATGATAACTTCACCGTTGAGGAGTTCCACACTACTATTGCCCCCCGCCCTCCTCCTCCTATTACTACTACTACTGCTTCTACTTCTTGTTGGTGGTGCTGGTGTTATTGTTGTTAATGATGTCGCCGTTGTTGCCATCGTTAGGCCCAGAGAATGATGGCTTCAACGTTGAGTAGTTCCACACTACTACTGCCCCTCTTCCTCCTCCTCCTCCTTCTCCTCCTCCTCCTCCTACTGCTTCTTGTTGGTGGTGCTGGTGTTATTGTTGTTAATAATGTCGCGTTGTTGCCATTGTCAGAACCAGAGAATGATGGCTTCAACGTTGAGTAGTTCCACACTACTACTGCCCCTCTTCCTCCTCCTCCTCCTTCTCCTTCTCCTCCTCCTCCTCCTCCTACTACTACTACTACTACTACTTCTTGTTGGTGGTGCTGGTGTTATTGTTGTTAATAATGTCGCGTTGTTGCCATTGTTAGAACCAGAGAATGATGGCTTCAACGTTGAGTAGTTCCACACTACTACTGCCCCTCTTCCTCCTCCTTCTCCTCCTCCTCCTCCTCCTACTACTACCACTACTTCTTGTTGGTGGTGCTGGTGTTATTGTTGTTAATGATGTCGCGTTGTTGCCATCCTCAGACCCAGAGACTGATGGCTTCAACTTTGCTGTTTGTTGTTGGTGATGTTATTGTTTTTAACGCTAACGTGTGTCGTTGTTGCCATAGTCAGACCCAGAGAATGATGACTTCAACTTTGCTGTTTGTTGTTGGTGGTGTTATTGTTTTTAACGCTAAAGTGTGTCGTTGTTGCCATCGTCAGACCCAGAGAATGATGACTTCAACTTTGCTGTTTGTTGTTGGTGGTGTTATTGTTTTTAACGATGCAGTGTGTCGTTGTTGCCATCGTCAGACCCAGAGAATGATGGCTTCAACTTTGCTGTTTGTTGTTGGTGGTGTTATTGTTTTTAAAGATGCAGTGTGTCGTTGTTGCCATCGTCAGACCCAGAGAATGATGGCTTCAACTTTGCTGTTTGTTGTTGGTGGTGTTATTGTTTTTAACGCTAAAGTGTGTCGTTGTTGCCATCGTCAGACCCAGAGAATGATGGCTTCAACTTTGCTGTTTGTTGTTGGTGGTGTTATTGTTTTTAACGCTAAAGTGTGTCGTTGTTGCCATCGTCAGACCCAGAGAATGATGGCTTCAACTTTGCTGTTTGTTGTTGGTGGTGTTATTGTTTTTAAAGATGCAGTGTGTCGTTT
The DNA here is from genome assembly GCF_041734735.1 of Babylonia areolata. NCBI lineage: Eukaryota > Metazoa > Mollusca > Gastropoda > Neogastropoda > Buccinidae > Babylonia > Babylonia areolata. The sequence goes on from NC_134895.1 coordinate 14,735,608, forward strand.
TTGCCATCGTCAGACCCAGAGAATGATGGCTTCAACTTTGCTGTTTGTTGTTGGTGATGTTATTGTTTTTAACGCTAACGTGTGTCGTTGTTGCCATCGTCAGACCCAGAGAATGATGGCTTCAAATTTGCTGTTTGTTGTTGGTGGTGTTATTGTTTTTAACGCTAAAGTGTGTCGTTGTTGCCATCGTCAGACCCAGAGAATGATGGCTTCACCTTTGCTGTTTGTTGTTGGTGGTGTTATTGTTTTTAAAGATGCACTGTGTCGTTGTTGCCATCGTCAGACCCAGAGACTGATGGCTTCACCTTTGCTGTTTGTTGTTGGTGGTGTTATTGTTTTTAAAGATGCAGTGTGTCGTTGTTGCCATCGTCAGACCCAGAGAATGATGGCTTCAACTTTGCTGTTTGTTGTTGGTGGTGTTATTGTTTTTAACGCTAAAGTGTGTCGTTGTTGCCATCGTCAGACCCAGAGAATGATGGCTTCAACTTTGCTGTTTGTTGTTGGTGGTGTTATTGTTTTTAAAGATGCAGTGTGTCGTTGTTGCCATCGCCAGACCCGGACAATGATGGGATTACGGTAATGGAGTTCCAGGCCCTAACCAAGGGCTTTGTGGACATGACCTTCAGGAATGTCTACCCTCAGGCGGACGCCGACAAGATCTTCGCCGTCTTGATCGCCTTCTACCTGGGAAACGACACGGACCCTTTCAGCCTCAGGAAGTCCTACGAGCAGGTGGGCGAATTAACGGGCGTAGGGGTCAGCCAGTTTTCAGTTTCAGTTTCAGTTTCTTCTCGACAGAATGGTCAGCATCGGAGGCGTGTCGCGTCCTAAATTTATGTGCATAGATACGACTGAACGTGTGTCATATATTATTTCCGTTTTTTGTTGTTGCTGTTGTTGGTTTTGTCGTGTTTTTTGGGGGTTTTTGTTGTTGTTGTTGTTGTTTTGTGTGTTTTGTTTTGTTTTGTTTTCCAGGTGTGTGTTTGTATTTTTATAGATCGATATTAACGGTGTTTTCAGTCCTGATGTGACCCGTTGTGGTCAGCTGGTCTGTAAGCACTACTACTACTACTGATGATGATAATAATAATGATGATGTTGATGACGAAAATGATGATGATGATGATGATGATGACAACGACAACAACAGCGATGACGACGACGAGGACGACGAAGACGATGAGATCATAATCATTATCTATTTCAGAAGCTGTGATAACTGCAGTATTACCCCCCTCCCCTCTCCTCTCCACACCCCTCCCCCCCCCCCCCCCACGCCCCACCCCCCCTCCCCCCGCCCCCTCCCAAATTCCTGTTTCAGATGCTGGAGGACTACACCTTTCTGGCACCTATTGAGAAGGAGACTCAGCTGGCCTATCAGGCTGGGGCCCAGCCTCAGTACGTCTACAGGTTTTCCTACAAGTCCGCCAACCGACCTCTGCCTTCCTGGAAAGGTGGACAGACTGACTGACTTCTTGTGTGTGTGTGTGTGTGTGTGTGTGTGTGTGTGTGTGTGTGTGTGTTGTATGTATGTATGTATGTATATATATATATATATGTATGTATGTATGTATATATATATATATAAATGTGTGTGTGTGTGTGTGTGTGTGTGTGTCATCATCACCATCACCATCATCATCATCATCATCATCATCACACAATCATCATCATCATCATCACCATCACAATCATCATCATCATCATCACCATCACAATCATCATCATCATCATCATCATCACCATCGTCATCATCATTACCATCACAATCATCATCATCATCACCATCGTCATCATCATCATCGTCATCATCATCATCATCAGTGTCGTCAACAAAATAATGTCTGTATTTCCAGGCACAGCTCACGAGGAAGAGGTACAGTACGTGATGGGTTACCCTGTGATGAATCAGACCCTCTGGCCGTACTCCCTCATGTTCAACAAAGCCTGGGACCATGAGGACACGCTGGTGTCCAGTGACCTCATGACACTGTGGACCAACTTCGCCAAGTATGGGTAAGTACTTCGTGGCAATGTGTGTGTGGGGGGGGTGTTGGGGGGCATGGGTGTGTTTGTGTGTGGGGGTGGGGGTGGGGGTGGGGGGTTGAGGGGGCGGTGTGTGTGTGTGTGTGTGTGTGTGTGTGTGTGTGTGTGTGTGTGTGTGTGTTGTTTGTTCTCTTTTGTTTGGTTGTTTGTTTTTGTGTAATGTTTGCTTTAAAAAAAAAAAAAAAAGAAACAAAACAAAAACAAAACGGAGTTATCTCTTGTGTACAACACATTCTCTCTCTCTCTCTCTCTCTCAGTTTCGCATCTCGCCCGAATGACAAGACCGCACAGTTTTAATTTCGAGTCAAACTTTCGGATAAAAGGGACGAGATGTAGGATTCGAACCCAGAACCTCAGGTGAGGACACTGTATTGGCAGACAGCCAAGCGTTTTAACCATCCATCCAGCCACGCCCTTCCTTCCATCACCATCACCATGCAGAAAAACAACAACAACAACAACAGCAACAACCACCTTTTCCCCGTTCCTGTTCCAGAAACCCAACTCCGCCGCACGGGAGCGGGGTTGGGGTGCAGTGGTTGCCATGGGAACTGTCCACCCCCCGGCTGCTGGACATGGGACAGCGGGTGTACACCATGACGTCATGGCCCATCGGTGCCAACCTGCACCTCTGGCAGGACGTCATTTCCGCTCTGGTGCGTGCGCCGCAAGAGGGTGTCATTGGATGAGAAGAGTCCCGCAGATGTTTTTTCGTTTTTTGTTTTTGTTTTGTTTTTGTTTTTGTTTTCTCTCCTTTAAATACCGGTCGGTACATTGTTCTGTTGACATTATATTAATATTTTGCTGCTTTATTTGAAAATTAAAAAAACACAACAAAAACAGATAGATAAATAAATGAATAGTAAGGAGGAGGAATTTTGTTTAATGTCCCATCACTCATATTGATAATTGTAGATATTTTTTGTATTGATTTTTAAAATACATTTTTGAGTGCTGAGTGTTGGGGGAATGAATAAATAAATAAACAGGCGAATAAGTTCTGGAGTGTCTCTGTTTAGGCCATGCATATTAATGTGTATGATGTCCTTATTCGCAGTTTTCATTGAAATGGGTCAGAAGCTGGAGTGTGTCTGTTCAGGCCATATATATATTTATGGCTATAATGTCCTTATTCATAGTTTTCATTGAAATGTGTTCAATAGGTTTTGGGTCGTAGTCTTTAAAAAAAACAAAAACAACATGATTTGTTTTGATTTCAGTATCATTATTAGATAATATGGTGAGTCCACGAGACTGAGAATTATAGATTGTAAAATAGCAGATATTTATCCATTCGGATTTTGTGTACAGTTCTATTTCTTTGCTAAAAAAAAAAAAATGTGTGTCCTGCAGGAAATAAATATTGGTTGTTGTTTTTTGTTTTGTTTGTGTGTGTGTGTGTGTGTTTGTGTGTGTGTGTTGTTTCAAGTAATGGAATAATCTCTCTTTTTTTTCTTTTCTTTTCCTTAGATGAACTAAACGTTGACAAATTAAAGATAAAACGATATCAAGACTGAATTCTTTTGTTGTTGATGATGTTAGTGGTTTGATTTTTTGTGATGTGTGTGTGTGTGTGTGTGTGTGTGTGTGTGTGTGTGTGTGTGTGTGTGCCTGCGTGCATGCGCAAGGTACACGGCAAAATGAAAAATTCGTTTGTTTGTTTTTTTGCTTTTTGTTGTTGTTTTTGTTTTTGTTTTTCGGTTTCTTTTCTTCTTTTTTTTTTTTCGCGCTGGACAAGGCGGTGAATGAAGGGAGGCAGTGCTGTGGTGAAAATGTGACTGTCTTGCTGGAGTTTTGCCGAGAGTTGTTGGCCCTGAATCACACTGACTGCCTGCTTTCCTTTCACAGCAAAGGAGTTCTCTTTTTCACTATGAATCTAGTGTGAATGCATGTCTGCTCGCCTGCATGTCTCTGTGTTTGTCTGTCTGTCTGTCTGTCTGTCTGTTTCAATCTTTGTCTCTTTCTGCATAGCCCTTCATCAGAGTGTGTGTGTGTGTGTGTGTGTGTGTGTGCGTGCGCGTGCCACACACATATTCAAATCGAATCGAATCAAATCGAATGAAATGAAAGGAAATCAAATGAAATGAAAAGAATCAACTCAAATCAAATTCTTCTTCTCCTTCGTTCGTGGGCTGCAACTCCCACGTTCACTCGTATATGCCCGTTTTTACCCCGCCATGCAGGCAACCATACTCCGTTTTCGGATCAAATCAAATGAAACAGAATCAATTCAGATCATGTTGCTTATGGAAAAGGAAGTGATTTCATGGCTGAGTACTCGTATATCATACCTGTGTATCAGTAATATGTGTATGGGACATAAAACATCAGGGTGGATTTCTGAAAAAACACACACACACAAAAACAACAAAACATCCTCCCAGTCCCAAAATGAATAAATATACGAATAAAGAAATGAATATGTAAATTGATAAATGTGTTCAAAGATGTATAAACAAACAAACAAAATAGATAGATAAATAGATAAATAAATAAATAAATAAATGTTTTCCTTGTTTTTTGTTATTTGTGAACAGACCATAAGAGAGACAAAACAAGTCTAATGCTCGGAGGTGATATGATGCAAAGGATTAATTCTCTGTGTTTTTCTGTCTGACTGTCTGTCTGTCTGTCTGTCTCTGCCGTTATCAACAAAAGGCACACAGGTTTAATTTCGATATTTAATCATCCATTGAATCCTGAGCACAGAGAATTCCAACATCATTTAATGAACAAGAACTCACACACACACACACACACACACACACACACACACACACACACACACATAAGCACACACACACACACACACACACACACACACACACACACACACACAACACACACACACACACACACACACACACACAAGCACACACACACACACACACACACACACACACACACACACACGCACAACACACACACAACACAACACACACACAACACACACACACACACACACACACACACACACACACACAAGCACACACACACACACACACACACACACACACACACACACACAACACACACACAACACACCACACACACACACACACACACACACACACACACACACACACACACAAGCACACACACACACACACACACACACACACACACACAACACACACACAACACACCACACACACACACACACACACACACACAAGCACACACACACACACACACACACACACACACACGCACAACACACACACAACACAACACACACACAACACACACACACACACACACACACACACACACACACACACACACACACAAGCACACACACACACACACAACACACACACACACACACACACACACACACACACACAACACACACACACACACACACACACACACACACACACTTCGTAGCTTCGACAGGTGATTATGAACACTCACATACACACAGCCAGTTGTGGTCCTCTCTATCGACCATGTAAACCAGTCAGCAGATCCTGCATTATTATATAAATCACTCAGCACACCATCCAGCTGTAAAACACACTGTCAATGCCAAACGTTTCGTTATTTTGTCCCCGGCCTTGCATTTTGCATGGCAACTGTCAGCAACGATGGCAAAGTGTCGTAAGTTTGATCGCGATTGTCCCTTCAATTTGGTGGTAATGAGAGGAGCCTGGAGGGTGGTGGTGGGGCAGCGGGAGGGCTGGGGGCGGGGGGGGGGGGGGGGTGCTTACTTAAGAGTGGAGTGCTTATTGTGTTTGCATCGCGTGGAAAACAACAACAACAACAACGACGACGAACGCCCCACATGTGTTGCGGAGACATGTATCGAGGGTATGTTGTGTTTTTAAACCGAGTATCTATGGCGCTCATTGCCAGATCTCTAAACAACAAGAGACAATCCTCACTTGTATCCAGTGCTCCAAGACTAAGCAGTGACGCCGTCCCTGAACAGAGAGAGTCGGGACAATGAACAGAGAATCAGGACCTTGAACAGAGAGTTAGAACCATGAACATAGGACCATGAACATAGTCAGGGCCATGAACAGAGAGAGTCGGGACCATGAACATAGGACCATGAACATAGTCAGGACCATGAACAGAGAGGCAGGACCATGAACAGAGACAGGACCATGAACATAGGGCCATGAACATAGTCAGGGCCATGAACAGAGAGAGTCGGGACCATGAACAGAGAGGCAGGACCATGAACAGACAGTCAGGAACATGAACATAGTCAGGACCAGGGAGTCAGGACCATGAACATGAACAAAGAGACAGGACCATGAACAGGGTCAGGAACATGAACAGAGAATCAGAACCATGAACAGAAGGTCAGGACCATGAACAGGGAGTCAGGACCAGAGAGAGCCAGGACCATAAACATATAAAGTTAGGACCACGAACCTCTAGAGAGAGACAGGACCATGAGCAGAGAGTCAGGACCATGAACAGAGAGACAGGACCATGAACAGAGAGAGACAGGACCATGAACAGAGAGTCAGAACCATGAACAGAAGGTCAGGACCATGAACAGGAAGTCAGGACCAGAGAGAGCCAGGACCATAAACATATAAAGTTAGGACCACGAACCTCTAGAGAGAGACAGGACCATGAGCAGAGAGACAGGACCATGAACAGAGAGACAGGACCATGAACAGAGAGTCAGAACCATGAACAGAAAGCCAGGACCATGAACAGGAAGTCAGGACCAGAGAGAGCCAGGACCATAAACATATAAAGTTAGGACCACGAACCTCTAGAGAGAGACAGGACCATGAACAGAGAGACAGGACCATGAACAGAGAAAGTCAGGACCATGAACAGAGAAAGTCAGGACCAGAAACAGGACAATACAAACAGTCAGGACCATGAACAGAGAATCAGGACCATGAACAGAAACACGTCGAGACCATGAACATTGTCAAGACCATGAACAGAGAGAGAGTGTCAGAACCTCGAACACCCAGCTATAGTCAGGACCGTGTTCGTACTGGGAGAGAAACCCTCGCATAGCCATGTCACGGAAGCCAAGACCGCTGTAGGAGAAAAAAAAAAAAGAGAAAAATTAAAAATTAAAAAAAGCTAACACTCAGCACTTGCCACCACTACCGCCGCCGCGACCAGCAGCACCAGTAGAGGTCCCCAGCCGGACCCTAGGAATACCGTACATGATGTAAGGACAACCGGACAAGGACGTCCTCTCCGCCCCTCTCTCCCTGGGCCCTCGCCGGCATTGGCGCTCACCACCATCACCTCCCCCAGTGGCCTCGCCCCCTCCACGGGCCTCCTGGACGATGGTCTGCACGTGCCGCTCGCTAAGGGGCCGGCGGCGGATCTCGCTCTGCCGGAGACGGACGTGGCGGCCCTGTCGGATGAGGATGACGGCGGCCAGAAGCTTGTTGGCCTGCATCCGCCACCTCATCCAGGCCCCGAAGTCCGCGCTGTCGCTGTGGGGAGGGGGGCGGGGAGGAGGAGGAGGAGGCTGCTGGGGCACCTCGATGTTCTTGTCGTGCAGGATCTTCTTCTCCCGGGCGCTGAGGTTCAGGTTGTTAAGGGTCTCGGCGGCGGCGGCGCCCGCAGGGTCGTGGTGGTGGTAGTAGTAGTTCTCCTCCTCCTCCTCCTCGTCGTCGTCGTCGTAGTCTGGCTCCATCTCCAGTGTGTAGTCCAGCTCCGGCTCCTCGGGCACCTCGAGGTCAAGGTGAAGGTCGTCGTCGTCGTCCCCGAGGTCGGAGGTCGAGGTCAGGGTCGGGGGGGCGGTGGGAGTGAGGGCCGGCGTTGTGTAGATGGGGAGGTCCACTGAGGACCCGGTCTCCACGACACCTTGCCCGTACAGCTCGTGCAGGTCAGGGTACAGGTTAGTCCTGCCCGGCCATTGTCCGGCCATTGTTTCCGCGGGTTTTCTGCTTCCCTTGGGCGATGATGCTGGTAGAAACCTGAAACAAAAGCATAGGCTTACAGTGGGGCCGACAGCAACGTGAGGGCTGTATGATCAATGGTTTCTTCATTGTGGTGTTTACAGCTTAGTCTTCAGGAGACAAAGACGTGGAACAAGCTCCCTGATAACCTCCGTCATTCTGATTCCCTCGCATCTTTTAAATCTCGTCTCAGAACTCACCTTTTCCCTCAGCAGTAAGTTCAACTGTGGCAGGTCCACTTCCTTTGCGTTAGCTGTGCTTGACTATGTTAACTACATGCATGTATATGAATGTGTATTGTGTGCGCGTGCGTTTATGTAAGTTTGTGCCTGCCTATGTGTGCGTATGTGTTAGGGTAGCTGTTAGATACACATGTATTGTTAAAATGTATGTACGCAGTGTGTGTGTGTGTGTGTGTGTGTGTGTGTGTGTGTGTGTGTGTGTGTGTGTAGTCATATTTTGGTATGTGTGTGTAACATAAATGTAATGTTTTATGTTAATAAAGCGTTTTTGTAAAGCACCTAGAGCAGATTTCTGGATAGTGTGCGATATAAGTATCCATTATTATTATTATTATTATTATTAGTAGTCTATTGTGAAGGACTACGACTCTCAAACTAGGAGGCAAGATTGCACTGGCTGTTAGTGCTGAAGCTTCGGGGGGCTAGTTGGCCTTTGGGAACCATCCCCAGTACCGGCTGTCCTAAACTAAAACCCTCTTGGCTGCAAAAGTGGGGATGCGATCTGGGCAAGACTCTCTCCATAATAATCAAATTCTAGCTTAGATGATCGGGACAGCAGTTGCCGCCTCCTCTGCTGTTCTGGTGGTCATAGTCGGACACGACTGACTGTCATATATAATTATAGAGAACTTAAGTGCTGCGTAGGAGGAAAAGGCTTTCACCAAACAATTCCCAAACAACCTCCTCTTCTTCTTCTTCTTTCTCCGTTAGTGGGCTATGACTCCCATCTTCACTCGGAGACATGTACGAGTGGGCTTTTACATATGTAACCGCTTTTACCCAGCCATGTAGGCACCTATACTCCGTTCCCGGGGGTATTGCTTTCACTTCTGGCGAAACAAACGGTTGCGCGACGTAGTCTATCTTAAAACGAAGACGGAAGCTTGAAAGTTGAATCTGATATCCGAACACTGCAAAAAAACAAAACAACAACAACAGCAAAATCAGGCATTGCCGGAGAGACAAACGAAATTATTTTACCTTCCTCCCATTCCTTTTCTTCAATCTCTCCTCCATCTCTCTCTCTTTCTGCCGTGTCTCCCATTTCTCTCTCCCCTTTCTCTCCCCCCCCCCTCCCTCTCTCCCATTTACCCCACGTCCATTTTTCTCCCAACTCTCTCTCTCTCTCCCTCACTCCCATTTACCCCCCCCTCTCTCTCTCTCTCCTCCCCCTCTCTCTCTCCATCCCCCCCTCTCTCTCTACCAACCCTTTCTCCTCCTCACCCCCCCTCTCTCCACCTCTCTCCCTCTTCTCTCTCCCATCCCTCTCCTTCCCCCCTCTTCTCTTTACCTGCTCTCTCCCATCTCTCTCCCCCATCTCTCTCCATCTCTCTCTCTCCCGTCTCTCTCCCTCTCTCCCATCTCTCTCCCGTCTCTCTCCCTCTCTCCCCCCTCTTCTCTTTACCTGCTCTCTCCCATCTCTCTCTCTCTCCCGTCTCTCTCTCTCTCCCCTCTTCTCTCTCCCATCTCTCTCTCTCTTCTCTCTCTCTCTCTCCCGTCTCTCTCCCTCTCTCCCCCTCTTCTCTTTACCTGCTCTCTCCCATCTCTCTCTTTCTCTCTTCTCTCTCCCATCTCTCTCTCTCTCTCTCCCATCTCTCTCCCTCTCTCCCCCTTCTTCTCTTTACCTGCTCTCTCCCATCTTTCTCTCTCCCTCTCTCCCCTCTCTCTCTCTCTCTCCCGTCTCTCCCTCTCTCCCCCCTCTTCTCTCTCCCATCTCTCTCTCTCTTCTCTCTCTCTCTTCTCTTTCCCATCTCTCTCTCTCTCTCTCTCTCTCTCTCCCATCTCTCTCCCTCTCTCCCCCTTCTTCTCTTTACCTGCTGTCTCCCATCTCTCTCTCTCTCTCTCTCTCTCTCTCTCTCTCTCTCTCTCTCTCTCTCTCCCTCTCTCCCCTCTCTCCCCCTTCTTTTCTTTAACTTCTCTCTCCCACCTCTCTCTCGGTTTCTCCCATCTCTCTCCCTCTCTCCCATCTCTCTCTCTCTCTCTCTCTCTCTCTCTCCCATCTCTCCCCCCCTCTTCTCTTTACCTTCTCTCTCCCATCCCTCTCCCTCCCTCTCTCTCTCTCTCTCTCTCCCATCTCTCCCCCCCCTCTTCTCTTTACCTTCTCTCTCCCATCCCTCTCCCTCTCTCTCCCATCTCTCTCTCTCCCATCCCTCTCTCTCTCTCTCCCCCCTCTCTCCCATCTCTCTCTCTCTCTCTCTCTCTCTCTCTCTCCTCCTCTCTTCCCTCCATCTCTCTCTCTATTCCTTTCTCCAACCTGTCTCACCTCTTCTTTGCAACATGTCAAACCCACGAAACGTTGTGATTATTTTGTGGTACTCGGTAGTTCCAAGATGGGGTTGCTGTGTGGTTGTCTGTGCAGAATTCTTGATGATGCACCGTCACTGATCCAGTGCAGTAGTCTCTTCAGGTTAGCCAAATCTTGCACCAGCGGAGGGATGGGAGAGAGAGAGAGGGAAGAAAGGGGGGGAGAGGGGGATGAGGAGGAGGAGAAAGGGATGGGAGAGAGAGAGAGAGAGGGAAGGAAGGGGGAGAGAGGGGGGTGAGGAGGAGATTTTTATTTATTTTTTTTAATGTTTTTATCTATTATTTATTTACTCTTTTTTTTCCCTCACAAGACCTGACTAAGCGCGTTGGGTTACGCTGCTGGTTAGGCATCTGTTTGGCAGATGTGGTGTAGCGTATATGGATTTGTCCGAACGCAGTGACGCCTCCTTGAGCTACTGAAACTGAAACTGAATACCTCACTG
>NC_134895.1:14751539-14756539 GCF_041734735.1 Babylonia areolata
TTTGAGAAATCTGCAATGCCAGCAACATGCTATCAAAACTCCGCACGAAGAATGCATGGCAAACACAACATTCAGTTATGGATTCACATCCGGAAAGCGGTTTTGATATATTAACCCCTTCCTTCATCCGCCTCCACACACACACACACACACACACACACACGCGCGCGCGCACTGAGAGTTGTTCAATTAACTATATACGCTTATGTTCCCCCATCACAATGTTATGACGTATATGCAGGTACATCTTAAGTTTATTTCTATTACCATGCAGTCCAAATACCTGTCTTTGTCAGCATTCAAATACCAGTCAACGCCATAACATCTTCTAACAAACACATAATATACGCAGGGACGCTCGCGCACATGATCCCCCCCCCCCCCCTCCCGCTCCCCACTCCCCCCTACATCTGCACCCATGCATCCATCCACCCACACACACACATCCAGCAACCCACCAACACCCCTTACCCACCCCGCCCCACCCCACCCCACCCCACATGCCCCGCCCCACTCCCTCCCCACCCCCCCCACCCCCCAACACACACACACTGTCCACATGCATGTGGAACAAATGCAAGTTAGAACAAACAAATGGAAAAAAAAGAAACCCACAATACAAATGAACGTCATTCTAAGGTTTAAAAAAAAAAAAAGAGAAGACCCCCCCCCCCCGCCCCCCCCCCCCCCCCCCCCCCCAGCCGACCCCCCCCCCAAAAAAAAACAACAACAAAAAACAAACAAAAAAAACAACCCAACAACAACAACAAAACAGAAGAAAGAAAAGAAAGAATATCAGTCATTTAGAAAAAGACCATGTCGACCAAAATTAATGGGTAAAACAAAATTTGAGTCATGATTATCGTATTCAAACGTACCAGGGTATATCCTATTTGCGATCACAACACAAAACAGCAAGCCAGGGGGAAGAGGATGAGGGGAAATAACCATACTGCTGGACAAGACAGGATTTTTTTTTTTTTTTTTTTTTTTTTTTTTTTAAAAGCTTTTGAGAATGGCAAGGACAGTTTCTGAACGGTGGCTATCGGAGGGTAGAGAGTTCCAAACTCATGATAAAAACTCCCCCCACCCCCCCACCCCCACCCCTCCGCGCAATTTCATTCCGACAACAGCATGAATTGCATAGCCACGCAAACCACAATATGACTCACATATTTCTATAAACCACCAAACCACGATTCACAAAATATTTCTACACACCGTAACAACATGACTTACACATATTCCTTCAGACATCACATCATCACTCACATGTTCCTACAGACCAAAACAACATTACTCACACAATCATGTAGACAATAGCATAATGCAAACAACATGACTCACAAAATCATGTAGACAATCACATAATGACTCACATAGTCATACAGACCACAGCATGACACACAGTATTCCTACAGACCACAACATGGTTCACATAGTCCTGCAAACCACTAATTCATGATTCACATATTCCTACAGATCACATCATCATGACTCACATAGTCACGCAGACCGTAACATGAATAATATATTTCTATTGACAAAAACAACATGACTCACATAGTCATACACACCATAACAACATGGCTCACATGCATATTCACACTGTCCACAACCACATAACACATATATTCACACGGACCACAACCACATAACTCACACATTCATACAGACTACAACCACATGACTCAAATCTTCACACGGACCACGACACAACTCACAATTTCATACAGACCACAAACACATGACTCATATTCGAAAAGACCACAACCACGTGACTCATATATTCATATCGATGATATCAACAATACTCACGTATTCATACAGGCCACAACAACTTAAGTCACATAATCGTAAAGACCATATGATGATAACATGACTCACATAGTCATTCAGACCACAGTAACATGGCTCACAAATTCAAACAGATTATAACAACAATGCTCACGTTCTCACGGCACATACACCACAACTACATGACTCACATATTCTTAAAGACCATATTATAATAGCATGATCATACAGCCAACAGTAACATGGCTTCCAGATTCATACAGACCACTCACATAATTATTCCTATGCTGACCTCAGATGGTTAAATCCATGGCTCACAGATTCACACAGACCATAACAACATGGCTCGCATATATTCATACAGACCAACAACAAGACTCACGTTTCTTTATATCCTCACTTTCTGAACTCAGTCACTTAACTCCTCTTTCTCACCTTCTATCATCAGTCAGTCCGAGATTTATAGACATGGGCTGCACACATTTGACTGGGTGTTCTGTGGGTTGACCAGACCCACTCGTACGGGCTATAAGCTGAAGGCTAGATGGAGGGGGGGTGGGGGGGGGGACGGCAGGGAGGGCGGTGGTCAGGGGGGGTGAAGGGGGCATTGAGGGTTCTAGACAGAGTAGGACAGACACGTGTGGTTCGGCAAGAGAAAGTCATTAGTCCCATTCTTCTCCTTGCGACGGGTTTCCTGCTGAACGTTTGTCAACAATAGGGTGGTGGCTTGCCTCCCATCCACAGGAGTTAGCCACGTTGTCCCTTTCTGCTTCGTTCGGCTTGAGCATGAATCAATTACGTGCATGTTGAACATGATGGAGATATCATTCTGCAAAGAGACGGGTGCAGTGACCAAATTGCTAGAGTGCTGGATTAATACCTGAGTTTCCCTAGTTCGATCCCCGGTTTCGCCGCACCTGGTGGGTAAAGCGTGGAGATTGTTCGGATCTCCCAGGTCACCATAATGTGCAGACCTGCTCCTGTTTGAACCCCCTTTGTGTGTATACACATGCAGAAGATCAAAATGTGTTGAAGATCCTGTAATCCATGTCAGCATTCGGTGGGTTATGGAAACGATATCATACCCAGCATACACCCACTCGAAAACTGAGTACGGCTGCTTTCATGGCGGGATAAAAACGGTTACACACGTAAAATCCCAGTCGGTCATACGAATGAACGTGGGAGCTGCGGCCCACGAACGAATAAGATCGGGTTCTCATGGGATGTGTGGGAGGGGAGCGGGGGTGGGGGGAGAGAGGAGGTGGAGGAGGAGGCAATAATAAAAATAAAAATCAGGTCGGTCCCTTCGTCAGAGTAGCAAGCAGTCAATGCACCCGACTCCTGTGACTATACTTCCCGTCATGAACACACACTGACGCACAGGGCTATCGATGACTGAAGTGGTTACACAAGTCCGAACTCCGTTCAGCGTGGACCTGAAGGAGAGGTGTATGTCTTGGCTGGACTGTCTGGCTGTTTCGTTCTCGTTCTGGACTTAAAGACCTTGCAGTCACTCAGACTTGCAGGGGGTCCCGGGATTGAAAGGTTGACTGAGAAGAAGGGGTGGGTGGAGTGAAGCAGGGTGTGGGAAGGAGACGAGTGGTGGGGGAGGTGGATCTGGGGGTGGGTGAGTGGGGGGTTGGGGAGGGGGGTGCGTATGTTGAACTGAGGTGATGGAGGTGGTTTTTGGGTTACATACACACAAGGCAATGATGTCATGTAAAAATTAACACCGCACGCACACACTGGCATGCACGCGTGCACACACATCCACAGATATACAGTGACAGACCATGCGCGCGCGCGCACACACACACTGACACTCACACACCACAAAAAAATACACCCACCCACCCAACGGCCCACCCACACTTCACTGACACAGATACTGACATACCACACACAACACACACTTCGATTCGTCTACCACAACTTGAAGAGTGGAGCTGACACGACCGGGATATTCCCGGAAGACCCAATGAGACGTGTCCTGTCTTGGTGTATACATACAGAATCAAACCACGAATCTCAGTGAGGTTGCGCCAACAATTCATGGGAACTCGGAATCTAGCTATTTGGAGTGAGTGAACGCGATGTGCGGACAGGAGAGAGGAGGGAGTGGGGAGGGGGCGGGACTGAGACTGAAACTTGAGTCTTTGGAAGCTATGATATTTACTGTAAACTACCCTGTGAGCGCCCACCCCATCTTTGCCGCACAAATTCCACCCAAAATATTGATGGATGTGAGTCTGCTGGGTATATACTTTACTCTTCGCTTGGAGCCCATTCCCTTGACTTGACCATACAAGTACTGACTGGGCGTTTAGCCTACTATATGCACGAAGAATCACGTCAGTTAAAATAACGATGTCAATGTGACATTGTTCAAATTTTTAAGCGGACATATGTTTCTCTGCCAGAGTATCTTCTCTCTGTGCACGTGCGCGTTCATGAGAGAGAGCGAGAGAGAGAGACAGACAGACAGACAGAGAGACAGAGATATACTGGCTGACTAGACCGTGGAGTGAGCTCGAGAGAAAGAGAGAGAAGGCCGGCCGGAGAGAGAGAGAAAGAGAGAAGGAGAGAGAGAGAGAGAGAGAGAGAGAGAGAGCCGACCGGAGAGACTCGGACTGAGCCCTCCGGAGAGAGAGAGGGCCGGAGCCGGAGAGAGGGAGAGCCCAGGAGAGAGAGAGACTCGGACAGAGAGAGCGAGCGAGCGAGCGAGAGAGAGAGCAAAACACTATCTACTGAAACAAGTTACCGCGTCATGAAAGACTTAACGTCATGCTCGGAGTCACATGTTAATTCGTTTGTCATTGATGACACTGACATCGACAGCTCAGACTGGCAACTGGATCTATTCTTTATTTCAAAAGTTCGTATCGTAGAGTGTCGTCCCCCAGTACCCCTTACCCCTCACACGGCAAACACCCCTCCCTCCTGTCTCCATCTCTGGTCGAGTGTCAGTCTGCCAGCCTCGATTATCACTGAAATGATGCGAATTTGATGCTTCCGAGTCCCAATGCTTGTACAGTAGGCCTATTTGTTTTTCTCAGTGTAGTTAAGCGCCATTTTTTTTTTCGTTTTGTTTTATGAAAGGATATATTTTGGCGTGTGTCTGATACATACTTGTTTAAGTTAGTTTTTATGTAGCATGATGTATGTATCTTGCAGTGTGTAGACACTGGCGATAACTCGAT
>NC_134895.1:14761539-14771539 GCF_041734735.1 Babylonia areolata
GGCTAAACTAGGCGAGGGTAGCCGACGGGTCTCAAACCCTCGGTGAGTTAGGGCTTGTCTACCCAAGCATGTGAAGACTGGATCCAGCGGAAAGATGGCAAAAATCTAGCATTAGATAACATTTGTATTTGTAATATGGTGTTAAATAAAAATTTGCTCACATCATAATTTTTAGAAGACTGTGGATGTGTAAAAAAAACACAAAAAAAACCCAACAAGATTTGATACAATAATTTATGCTCTGGTTAATTCAGAAACAGTGAATGACTTTCAGGTTTCAAACACATTTCACATCTCAGACAGACGATAAATTTCAGACTTCTCTGCTCATATGTCTACAGACACAAATAGAGCAGTCATTATCACAAAGATACATCCATACACACAAAACGAAAAACATACTCAAACACAATTAGAACAATTTGTTCTTTATGTGCGGATTATCACATAGGTACATCCATACACACAAAGGGAAAATCTGCTGGTGCTTTTGTGCATTTCCATATCGATATATTCACAAAGCAAACACAAAAGTACATTCCCCTTTTTTTGTGTGTGTGGATTGTTGTGTTTGTGTATCTGCAAGCACAAATAGACCATCCCGTGTTTCCATTTTTGTGTAGATTACCATTGAACATACATTCACAAACATATGCAGAGCAATCTCATATTTCTTGTGTGTGTACTGTCACATACATACATCAACAAACTCAAACAGAACAGTCTGCTGGTTTGTGTATGTGTGAGTGTGTGTGTGTGTTTGTGTGTGTGACCATTTACGTATATCCACAAATGCACACACAAAGAAGACAGACCCCTGTTTCACAAGTGTTCAAACAACTTTGTATTGTGTTTTTTCAGGAGGTGAATGAGGTGTGGTCTGGCCTGGGTTATTACTCTAGAGGAAGACGTCTACATGAAGGAGCACAGAAGGTAGATCGATTCTCTTCAGCATGTCTAACCTATAAATGAAGTTTTAATTACACATACTTAACCGTTACCCAACTAGTGCAGACTCCGGCAGGGGTCTGACATTCCTGTCCTATGCAAACTACTATCCGCCTATGCGGAGAAAACGAAAGTACTACGGCCGATAACCTCCCAGAAGTAGGTAACCTCCCCTTTGTCCCCCAGGCTAGTGCCCTCCTTTTTCGGCAGTCATCTCGACACCTGTTCCTGTGCACTTCATACGGCTAAGTTTTTTCACATTTTCTATCTGTCTATCGATTATTTGGCGTTTCTGTTTTGTGTCTTCAAACAGGTCGCAAAATTATGTGGCTCGATTGGGAGATCGGGCTAAAATTAAGGCACGATCGCAATCGATTCGAGATCAGTCTGGGCCCTCTACCTCCGCCTCTCTCAACAACGCCATCCTTTATATGTCAGTGGTTTTATAATCCGTATGATAAAATGATTTGTTCCCCCTCAGCCGAAAAATGGAGTTGAAAAAGAAGAAGAAAGAAGAAGAAGAAAAATGACAACAGCAAATCTAAAGAAACAAACAAAAGAGAAGGAAAGGAGGAAAAATGAAAGGTTGATATATGTATAGAAATTTTTAGGACGCCAGATTAAAGTTGTTTTATTTCTTGGCAGTATACACAATATGAGAATAGATGGATACATCATTTATGGAGTTAGGAATGTGATGCAGAAATTAAAAAAACACTATGTTGAATCTTGATACGAATGATACTGGGAATTAAGTCTTTCAGATTTGTAAACCCACATCACTAATATGTTGTGGAGCTTTACAGTTGGAAAAAAAAGTATATTTGATGGGTGGAGTATTTCTGTATTTGCCTTTTGGCGATTTCCTTCTTTAATACATGTTTTTCCCCTGTACATTAAATGCTTGGCAGTCTTGGTGTTGATCTGCATTATGATAGCAGTGTACAGTGGCAAACAGAAACTGTTCTTTAACAAACTGATTTCAGTTTCACTTTCATGGTGTCAAAGTGTGAAAACTGATCCATACTTGATAGAACACATTTGCTGATAAAAATAGATAAATAGATAAATGAATAAGATTAGAAAAAGGCAGGTGCCTGACTGCATAAACCCAACATGCTGATCAGGCCTTGAGAGCCTATCCTGGGTTTGTGTGTAATATAAAATAAAATAAAAGTGCACCCACACATGCACTCACACTGACACCAGTGTGCAAATATACATGCACATGCACCCACACAGGCACAGCACACACACACATACACAAAGTCAAACACACACACAATACACATACACAGCACATACACATACACATACACAACACACACACACACACACACAAACTCGCCACTCTCTTACAAAATGTCTACAGTCACCAGTATATGTGATGGGACATTAAATATAAATTTCCCCTCCTCCTCCACACTCACACACAAGACGGTGGAGTGAACTAACAACAGGCACACAACCAGTGGCCTGCAGAATCACTCTCCTTGTGCTCAGATTGCTTCACAGTCATGGCTTCCTTGAAACTGAGGGACAACTCAGATGCCAGTTGTAACGATTGTGGTGTATTTTGTTGTGCTCGATAGCTGTTTGTTCTGACGTTATGCCACCTTCAAAATTGTTCCGACAAGTTCTTTTTCGACACATAGCATGGTCATGTGCTATCCTGTAGTAACATTACCCACACACTCCAGACCTATCGATCATGAGGCCAGGGCAGTCACTACTAACATTGGTCTCACATGATGATGCTCAGCTAATAGTGTGCGTGTTTAGTTTGAAACAGCATTGAGTGGACCAATCAGCTTAACCGTAGCATTTACACTGTGTTGCAGGTGGGCCCAGGTGTTTATATGCCTTGTAGATTAAATGTACATTTGCTGATGTCACTCAGAGTCTGAGTATTCCTTCCG
Organism: Babylonia areolata; assembly: GCF_041734735.1. Taxonomy (NCBI): domain Eukaryota; kingdom Metazoa; phylum Mollusca; class Gastropoda; order Neogastropoda; family Buccinidae; genus Babylonia; species Babylonia areolata. Next base: position 14,764,407 of record NC_134895.1, read on the forward strand.
AATTAAGAATGTTCCTACCAAATTTCCGGTTTGTTTCTACAAACACTTGACAGGGGTTGGCATCTCTGGCCAACTGTTATGGATGAAACGGCAGGGTTGCAATGTGAGAATGCATCTGCCAGGCATGAGTTAGTTTGTCCAAACACCAAACACGTGGGAACAGTTGGACTGAGCAGTGTGCTCAAAGGTTTGCCGAACAGTGACACACTCCAAGTTGGGCAACTTGAAAACATAATCTGGCTCACCAAGCAGTGAACTGTGTTCAGTAAAGCTAAAGGGGGGTGACTCTATTCTATTCCAAATAAGTTATCTTTTCTTTAGAGATTTGATTAAAACTTTAATTGTACAGTGTAACAAATGAAGCTATACACATTTGTAAACTTAAGTAATAATTTCTTAACAGCTCCTTTTTTTTCTGAATGTTATTCTTCATTTACTAGTTTCTTCTTTTTCTTTTATATTTCTTTCTCCAGTAGTATCTCAGTTTCTCTCTGCAACACTGATATACAGCCGGTGAGTGGCTTTGTGGACAGGTGGTGTCAGAGCTGAAGGGAGAGATGCCCAAGTCCTGTGAGGAGCTGCACAGACAGCTGCCAGGCGTCGGGAGGTACACTGCAGGCGCCATCGCCTCCATCGCCCTCGGCCAGGTTAGTGTTGTCCCCCTTGTCTGTCTCTGAATCGTCCCCCTTAGGGATGCTGGGGAGGGGGATTGTGGGGGTGTGGCGTTCTTTCAGTATGAATAGCATCCCCGCCTTTTTTGGAAATTGTGTGGAGGAAATTTCCTCTTTTCTGTTGCTGTCTTTGTTTCTGGCTTTTTCTTCTTTCTTCTTCTTTGTGTGTGTGTGTGCACATGCCCACGCACAGACATGCACACACTCGCGCACACACACATTGCACACATGCGCATACTCACACATGCATGCTCACATCTCACATTCACACTCAGTCTCTTGCTCACTGTCTTGTTCTCTATCACACACAAGCATAGACACACACACACTGACTCTTGCACACACTCATATTCTCCCGCCCACTGTCTCATTTACACTCTCTCTCACTCTCACGCACACACACACATACACACCCCCACGCACACTCACATGCACACATACACAAAAGAGCAAGAGAGAGAGAGAGAATGTTTCATAATGATAATAATAATGATGATGATGGTATTTATATAGCGCTGAATCTTGTACAGAGACAAATCTAAGCGCTTTCACACCAGTCATTCACACTCATGCATTACTCTGAAACTGAAGAAACTGAAGACAAAGAAGAGGTAGGGGAGGGTGTCTTGCGACACATGCATACACTCCACATCCACTGACATTCAAGAGAGAGAGAGAGAGATGTATAAAGCACAGAACATGTTGTCTTTATGGACAGAAATGTGGTGTGGTGGACAGGAATAATAATAATAATAATAATAATAAAATGTAGGCATATATAGCGCAGTACCCCCATCTCAGATTGGGCTCACTGTGCTTTACAATAAAATATACAAATCTAAGACTAAGTGTTGTGAAATATGTACAAAGTCGACACAGTTACACACGACATTGGCTAAAATATACGTATGTAGGACTAAGTGACATTAAAAAAAAAGAAAAAAAAAAGTAATTCGACACAGGCGCCATCACACTAAATTACGCAGGTGCAGATCACAGCAAAACAAAGCACATCACATCACCATTGTCAAAAATAAACACCAGGGAACCAGGTATAACGGAAAAAACACACCAAAATCATCACAGATGCATATAGATCAACACAAAGAGCACATCCAGCAACAAAAATCACAGCAAGCATATGCAGATTGAAAACTACATAGAATGTCATACAAGTGCTGTCTTTGTGAACAGAAATGTAGCATAGTGGATTGAATGTCATACGAGTGATGTCTGTGTGGACAGAAATGTAGCATAGTGGATTGAATGTCATACGAGTGATGTCTGTGTGGACAGAAATGTAGCATAGTGGATTGAATGTTATACGAGTTCTGTCTGTGTGGACAGAAATGTAGCATAGTGGATTGAATGTCATACGAGTGCTGTCTGTGTTGACAGAAATGTAGCAGAGTGGATTGAATGTTATACGACTGCTGTCTGTGTTGACAGAAATGTAGCATAGTGGATTGAATGTCATACGAGTTTTGTCTGTGTTGACCGGAATGTAGCATAGTGGATTGAATGTCATACGAGTGCTGTCTGTGTTGACAGAAATGTAGCATAGTGGATTGAATGTCATACGAGTTTTGTCTGTGTTGACAGGAATGTAGCATAGTGGATTGAATGTCATACGAGTTCTGTCTGTGTTGACAGAAATGTAGCATAGTGGATTGAATGTTATGAGTGATGTCTGTGTTGACAGAAATGTAGCATAGTGGATTGAATGTTATACGAGTTCTGTCTGTGTGGACAGAAATGTAGCATAGTGGATTGAATGTCATACGAGTGCTGTCTGTGTTGACAGAAATGTAGCATAGTGGATTGAATGTCATACGAGTTCTGTCTGTGTGGACAGAAATGCAGCATAGTGGATTGAATGTCATACGAGTGCTGTCTGTGTGGACAGAAATGTAGCATAGTGGATTGAATGTCATACGAGTGCTGTCTGTGTTGACAGAAATGTAGTATAGTGGATTGAATGTCATACGAGTGCTGTCTGTGCAGACAGAAATGTAGCATAGTGGATTGAGTGTCATACGAGTGCTGTCTGTGCGGACAGAAATGTAGCATAGTGGATTGAATGTCATACGAGTTTTGTCTGTGTTGACAGGAATGTAGCATAGTGGATTGAATGTCATACGAGTGATGTCTGTGTGGACAGAAATGTAGCATAGTGGATTGAATGTTATACGAGTGCTGTCTGTGTTGACAGAAATGTAGCATAGTGGATTGAATGTTATACGAGTGCTGTCTGTGTGGACAGAAATGTAGCATAGTGGATTGAATGTCATACGAGTGCTGTCTGTGCAGACAGAAATGTAGCATAGTGGATTGAATGTCATACGAGTGCTGTCTGTGTTGACAGAAATGTAGCATAGTGGATTGAATGTCATACGAGTGCTGTCTGTGAGGACAGAAATGTAGCATAGTGGATTGAATGTCATACGAGTTCTGTCTGTGAGGACAGAAATGTAGCATAGTGGATTGAATGTCATACGAGTGATGTCTGTGTGGACAGAAATGTAGCATAGTGGATTGAATGTCATACGAGTGATGTCTGTGTTGACAGAAATGTAGCATAGTGGATTGAATGTCATACGAGTTATGTCTGTGTTGACAGGAATGTAGCATAGTTGATTGAATGTCATACGAGTGCTGTCTGTGTTGACAGAAATGTAGCATAGTGGATTGAATGTTATGAGTGATGTCTGTGTTGACAGAAATGTAGCATAGTGGATTGAATGTTATACGAGTGCTGTCTGTGTTGACAGAAATGTAGCATAGTGGATTGAATGTTATACGAGTGCTGTCTGTGTTGACAGAAATGAAGCATAGTGGATTGAATGTCATACGAGTGATGTCTGTGTTGACAGAAATGTAGCATAGTGGATTGAATGTCATACGAGTGCTGTCTGTGTTGACAGAAATGTAGCATAGTGGATTGAATGTCATATGAGTGCTGTCTGTGAGGACAGAAATGTAGCATAGTCGATTGAATGTCATATGAGTGCTGTCTGTGTTGACAGAAATGTAGCATAGTGGATTGAATGTCAGACGAGTGATGTCTGTGAGGACAGAAATGTAGCATAGTGGATTGAATGTCATATGAGTGATGTCTGTGAGGACAGAAATGTAGCATAGTGGATTGAATGTTATACGAGTTCTGTCTGTGTGGACAGAAATGTAGCATAGTGGATTGAATGTCATACGAGTGCTGTCTGTGAGGACAGAAATGTAGCATAGTGGATTGAATGTCATACGAGTGCTGTCTGTGTTGACAGAAATGTAGCATAGTGGATTGAATGTTATGAGTGCTTTCTGTGTTGACAGAAATGTAGCATAGTGGATTGAATGTCATACGAGTGCTGTCTGTGTTGACAGAAATGTAGCATAGTGGATTGAATGTCATACGAGTGCTGTCTGTGTTGACAGAAATGTAGCATAGTGGATTGAATGTTATGAGTGATGTCTGTGTGGACAGAAATGTAGCATAGTGGACAAGAATGTTATTTAAGTGCTGTCTGTGTGGACAGAAATGTGGGGTGGTGGACGGGAACGTCATACGTGTGCTGTCACGTCTCAGGATGATCGGCGCCGACTCTGCCTCTCCAACTGCAATGGATGCCTTTTGGTAAATCTGATTTCTGTTTTAGAATGACTTTTGGTAAGCAACTTTTGGTGAATCAGATCAGGATGTCTGTTGTGGAATGACTTTTGGTAAGTGACTTTTGGTAAACAACTTTTGGTAAGCAACTTTTGGTGAATCTGATCAGGACGTCTTTTGTATAATGAATCAAATCAGACACTGTGTTCTCTCTCTCTCTCTCTCTCTCTCTCTCTCTCTCTCTCCACGCAACCCCAGTACCAGTGAGGATTATGGAGCGTTGATGTGGTGTGATTGATCTTGGGCGCAGAGCAGAGTTGAATCACTTGTCGTTCTGCTCGGTGCTTCGTTGGAGATGGACGCAAAATTTTATATGCTTGTCCTTTGTTTCCACCGAATGTTTCAGATTGGGGGAAATATCTTGAACTGTATGCCTCACAAAACAATAACGTTTCTTTTTCTGTGCAATGTAGCTTAACGAATGGCAATTTTCCAAAACATTTGATTAAACATTTGGGAAGAAGAAGTAGTAGTAGAAGAAGCAGGAGGAGGATAATGACGATAGTGTTGATGACGATGATGATAGTGTTGATGATGATAATAATGATGATAGGTGATGATGATGGTGGTGGTGATGGTGATGGTGGTGCTGGTGCTGGTAATACTAATAACAGCAATGGTTTTCTGATGATGTAACAGTCAATAAAGCTCAATTCCATATTATCTTACCACACAAACACAGTCCCTTTCAATCCAGAAACAGGCTGGAAAGGGTATATGGCCCGAACGATCAAGATGACATTTATGTTGGATGAGAGGGTAAGGAGGGGCGGGAAAAGTGAGGGGGTGGGGGTGGGGGGAGGTGTGGGAGGAGAGGTGGCGCTGGCGCAATCTCCTTATTTAAAAAGTAAGGAGTCTCTCACAACATACAATAAAAACGATAATGTCGTTTAGTCCGTTGTGTGTGTGTGTGTGTGTGTGTGTGTGTGTGCGCCACCCAGGTGTGAATGGGTTAAAAATGTGGCCGAAGAAAGGGATCGGGTCCTGCCTTCCTGTACGGACCTCTAGACACAGTGAGTGAATGCGCTTCTGAAAGTTTGTGGCTGTAAAAGGCTGTAGTACCTTTAATCTTTTCTTTGTGTGTGTGTGTGGGGGGGGGGGGGGGGGGTTGTGTGTTTTTTTTTAATTTTTTAATTTTTATTTTTTTATAAACATTTCAACCTGTTGCTTATGTCAGGTCTATTTTGTATTCATTTATTTATGTTTTAATATTCTTGTAATATGATTTTATGTTATGTAATTGTGCACCACCCATGATACTCTTCATTGTCTTTTCTGTGTCTCTATCTGTGGCTCCTATCTATCTATCTCTCTTCCTCTCTTAATGTTTCTCTCTCTCTCTCTCTCTCTCTCTCTCTCTCTCTCTCTCTTTCTCTCTCTCTCTCTCTCTCATTTTTGGATGAAAACAAGCAACAACTTTGATCATTTTGTTTCAGGGATCTGGCAAATGGTTTGGCCGCTACCTGCGAGCGGCCAGGAGACTTGAACCAAAGCCTGATGGAACTGGGAGCCACCGTGTGCACGCCCAAGGCCCCACAGTGCTCCTCTTGCCCCCTCAGGCAGACCTGCAGGGCCTACGCCAAAGTTAGTACGCGTTGGCACAGCGATTTCCCCACATTAGTTTCCGGCATTTAACGTGGGTGTTGGAGTATTTTCAGTGTTACGCACATTTCTGTTTTAGTAATGTGGTGATTTTTGTTTACATCGTTTTTTCATTATCTATTTGACTTTGTTTCGGTAGTAAGACACACACACATTTAGTAAAGCAGCCCTTCCCCTTTATTTTATTTCAGTATTAAGGATCACACCTTGGTTAAGGAGCTCCTCCCCTTTATTCATTTTGATTTTGGTTCTAAGACACACACCATGGTATTAAGACACACTTGAGTTTAATGTCTCCTAGAATGTGGCTGCTCACTTTTCAGTTGTATGAAAATAAATCACTCCCACCCTTGTAACAAGCAAGACCAAACATTTCTGATCAGCCAGCCTGTCTGTAGAGTTGGGAATTCCTGAATGAAGCATACACGCAGCTCAACAGACTGACACATGTACGCACACATGCATGCACAAGCATGTACACACATGCTCATGCACACACATAAACACAAAGAAATGCACATGCACTTCTGCACACACACACACACACACACACACACACACACACACAGTGTGCATGCACATGTATGCATGCAAACATGCATGAACTCTCTCTCACACACGCACACACACACACACACACACACACACACATGCATTTCTTTGTGTGTTTGCACAGCATATATAGCTGCAATATGCATGAGCAAAAGAAAATAGAGTTTGAAGCACACTTTTTTTTCCCATACTGCCTTAATAACTAACTTGTTGGTGTTACTTTAAAAGTTTAGTTTAACTTACTCTGGACAAAGAGCCCTGATTGGGGCCTTAGATAGTTTTTGGTGTGGCACCTAATTTCCACGATGATGTTACGAACAAAGAATATTTTAACTGGCCTTTCCACTCTCTACTGCAACCAGTTAAATGCAGTGTGTGTTGCTGTGCTCACGAGCATGAGAGTTATTTTCGTGGTGACTGGTTCATGTGAACAGTGCATGTCAGCAATTGCGTCTGACCCAGTTTCATCTTGGTCACAAGGCAGACAGCAGAATTAGACCACAGGGCCCAGTCGTGGCTATCTAACATTCTGAATTTAAAACTTTTGTGCTGTCCTGGATTCGTTAACAAATCATCAGTGTGTGCAAATTTCAAACAAAAATTATGGACACTTTCATCATCTCACTGTATGATAGCATAAGAAG
>NC_134895.1:14776539-14796539 GCF_041734735.1 Babylonia areolata
TAATGCCACAGCCCCTTGGTAGGGGGATGTAGAATAAAATGCTCACCGTACATTCAAAGTCTTCATTTAATTACACATACTTAATAGTGACCCACTGGTGCAGACTCCAGCAGGGGTCTGGATTCCTGTGCTGTCCAGACTACTAGTCCGCTATGTGGAGAAATCGAAAGAAGCTGTGGCCAATAGCCTCTCTTTGTAGTTACCTCCCTTGTGTTAATGGAAGCAGCACATTCAGAGTCTTCATTATGTGATGTATACACTTCTCCTTTTTAGTGCTTTATACAGGTAAAGAGCGAATTTCTTTGTGAGAGAGAAAGAGGAGGAGGGGAGGGAAAAGGAAGGAAAAGAAATTCCTCATGCGATGGGTGTGGTGGCTGAATGTAGAGCACTTGATTCTCGCCCAATTTTTCTGAGTTTGGTTGACTGGTTTGGGCGCACTTGGTGGGTTAAGGGTGGAGATTTTTTTCTGATCTCCCAAGTCAACAGATATGTGGACATTCTTTAGATCACACACAACTGAATGACGCAAACCAGTTTCATTAGGGTAAAACATTTTCCCTGATTTAGCACAAACCAGTTTTGCGTGTGTCCCCGATGATGGAGTCTCCCATTGGACCGACGGATGAGTAGGCAGGGAGGCTTATCTGTCGGTGTGTGTCCTCATATGGGAGAAGAGGCCGATTCTGGATGCGCAGCACTTCCCACAGGTGTTGCAATGGAAAACATCTCCGGAAGTTGAGCCCTGCTTCCTTCCCTCACGCTTCTCCTTAATGGCCAGCGTTCTCTTGTTTTCAAACGTTCCGACATTAGCGTGGTTGCCTGACTAGCACAGGTGACTTTTTTTAGTGAAGAGGAGTTGTGGAGTCCGTTCCCCACTCTCTCGCCTACTGACGCTCACAGTCCCACAGGTGCAGATACTGCCACGTGTAGGACGGCCTCGGCAGGTGCAAGTTTTTTCTTCTGAGTTCCCTCTCCTAGGAGGACTTCCAGCCAAGGTTAAGAGCTCCCCCTGCCCTTTGGTCATCCTCTTGCGCCTTCACAGCCGTTGGGAAATGTTTCCTCCTCCGCCTGGTCCATCATTTGGAGACTTCACATGCGGTAGGTAGTACTGGGTTACATGGTACCAGTAGCAAGGGCTATGCCCCTGACCTGACAATCTGTGTCCACGATAGATCACACACAACTAAATGGCAGGAACCAGTTTTCATTCGGTTGCTGTGTAGGTGGTTGTTAACACGTTTACACTTTCCCTGACTCGTTTTCAGGACTGCTGGCCGGATTGTGGGAGTTTCCCAGCGCCGATGCAGAGACAGGTGCTGAGCGACCACGCCCACCCGACATCCTGCAACAGCTTCAAGATGGTCACGGAGTGCTGGTCAGCGACGTGGAAACTCAAGCTTTCCTGGGGGAGGTGAGTGAGTGTGGGAGGTGTTCTGTGGAAACAAAAGGTTATCTGCAGGAGTTGAGTAGGTGTTCTGTGGAAACACATGGTTACCTGGAGGACGTGAGTGGTAGTGGGAGGTGCTCTGTGGAAACAGATTTTTACCTTGGGGTAGGTTAGTGCTGGTTGGAGGTGTTCTGTGGAAACACAAACTTACCTGGGTAAGGTGAGTGTTCTGTGGAAACGCAGGCTTACCTTGGGGAGTTGAGTGTTAGTGGGAGGTGTTCTGTGGAAGCAAAAGCTTGCCTGGAGGAGGGGAGTGCCAGTTGGAGGTGTTCTGTTGAAATGCAAGCTTGCCTGGGGGACGTGAGTGAGTGCGGGAGGTGTTCTATGGAAACGGAAGCTTTCCTGCTGGAAGTGACTTTTTAGTAGGAGTTGTTCTGAGGAAACTCGAGCTTACCTGGGGAAGGTGAGTGTTAGTGGGAGGTGTTCTTTAGAAATACATGCTTACTTAGGGGTACTTTAGGTGTTAGTGGGAGGTGTTCTGTGTAAACAAATGCTTACCTGGGGGAGTTAAGTATCAGTGGGAGGTGTTCTATGGAAACATAAGCTTATCTGGGGGACGTGAGTGCCTGTGGGATATGTTTTATGGAAACGCAAAGTTATCTGCGGGAGGTGAGTAGGTGTTGTGTGTAAACGCAAGCTTACTAGGAGGAGATGAGTGTCACTGGGTGTTCTCATCTGCTGCAGTGTTCCAGTCTGTATGATCTGTTGTGTTCTGATAAGTGAGATCTGCTGAAGTAATGCGTTTTGCTGCCCTCATCAGTGTGATAGACGCAGATCTGCTGCAGTATCCAGATCAGTCTGATCTCTCTGAAGTATCCAGATCAGTGTAATCTCTGCTGCAGTATCCAGGTCAGTCTGATCTCTCTGAAGTATCCAGATCAGTGTAATCTCTGTTATAGTATCCAGATCAGTTTGATCTCTGAAGTATCCAGACCAGTGTCATCTGTTGCAGTATCCAGATCAGTGTAATCTCTGTTGCAGTATCCAGATTCAGTCTGATCTCTCTGAAGTATCCAGATCAGTGTGATCTCTACTGAGGATCTCTGTTGCAGTATCCAGATCAGTCTGATCTCTCTGAAGTATCCAGATCAGTGTAATCTCTGCTATAGTATCCAGATCAGTCTGATCTCTGAAGTATCCAGACCAGTGTAATCTCTACTGCAGTATCCAGATCAGTGTAGTCTGTTGCATTATCCAGATCAGTGTAATCTCTACTGCAGTATCCAGATCAGTGTAGTCTGTTGCATTATCCAGATCAGTGTAATCTCTGCTGCAGTATCCAGATCAGTGTAATCTCTGCTGCAGAATGCAGATCAGTGTGATAATCGTTGCAGTATCCAGACCAGTGTTATCTGTTGTGGTATCCAGACCAGTGTTATCTCTGCTGCAGTATCCAGATCAGTCTGATCTCTCTGAAGTATCCAGACCAGTTTGATCTGTTGCAGTACCCAGATCAGTGTAATCTCTGCTGCAGTATCCAGATCAGTTCGATCAGTTTGAAATGTTGCAGTGTCCAGTAACGTGTGGTGTAATGCAGTATCCCTTGCTGTACCTCAGTGCATAATGAGAGCTGTACGATCAGTGCAGTCGGAAGTCATTTTACAGCTTAGTCTTTTGTGAAGGACTGTGACTCTCAGACTAGGAGGCAAGATTGCACTGGCTCTTCATGCTGCAGCGTTGGTGGCATGTTGGCCTTTGGGGAACCATCCATCCCAACGCCGACTGTCCTAAAAAGCGTCTTGGCCGAGAGAGTGGGGATGTAACTTGGGCAAGATGCTATCCACTATAATCAAATTCTAGCCCAGATAGTCGGGACATCAGTTGCCTCCTCTGCTGTTTTGATGGTCATAGTCGGACACAACTGACTATCATACACACATCAGTGCAAGGTGTGAAGAGCAGTACTGTGTTCATTGGATAATCTGATCCAGTCACCTTTACGGTGAACAATAAAATAATAAGAAATGATAGGAGCAAAGAAAGGCACATTCAAGTTGCTTGTTTCCTTGAAAAAAAAGTGTTTTACAATAATTAGAAATTATTCAAAAACAAAAGTGAGAAAATCCCTGATATTCTGTATTTTTGTTGAATAACTGTTGTTGGTTTTTTTTGATGGTGGTGGTGTCTTTGTTTTGTTTTTGAAAGCGCTGTTTTGGAAGTGAGTAAACGAAACAGAGATTCTTTTTTTTTTTTAAAAACCAGGTGGTGCACATTTTTTCCCACATCCACCAGACCTACTTGGTTTCCATGGTGACGGTGAAGGAAGAGAATGTGACCATGGCAAAAGAGGACCAGGCAAGATGGGTGACAAAGGAGGAATTGGACGCTGCTGCTCTGCCAACTGCCATGAGGAAGGTGTGTGGTGGCTGATAGCAGTTTGCCCTTCTTCTTCTCCTTCTTCAAGGCCAAATGAGGAAGGTGGCACAACGGTCAACTCTTTCTCCACAAAGTTTCTGTGTGAAGACACTCTCCAGCGCCAGATATTTTAGACTCAGCGCTCTCAGTCATGGAATTAGGCTCATGTCATATAACAACACAGTTGCACTTGTTCACTTCAAAGTAGGTCAGGGGGCGAATGTTAGTCATTGCTCTGTTGCTCAGGAAACTGGCTGCTGCTGTCAGACTTTGTTAAAGCATGATAAATGGTCTTTTTGACAGAACCCTTGATGTTGATTGAAGTCGCTAATGGCGGGGGAACTGTCTGTTCTGCTGAAGTCACTGATGGCGATGAAAGAGTTAAGATGCTTATCTTTGTTAGTGGTGTCCAGGTTCAAATTTCGGTCTCACACTTTCTCCCAAATTTGTCTTGAAAATCATTCCGAGCACCTCTTGTCATTCAGTTGAAATGATAAACTGAGGTCCTGCGTGCAGTATGCACTTGGTGCACTGAAACAGAACCCATGGTAAGAAAAAAGGGTTGGTTTTTCTCAGGCAAAATTCTTTAGAAAACACTGTGGCGAAGTGGTTAGCGTCACAGACTGACGGTTGGGAGGACAAAGGTTTGAATCCCAGCGGAGGTGGGTTTTTCGGCCTGTGGCTGGCTCCTACCAAGAGTTGAGTGTGCTATGGGCTTAAATGGTGAGACTGGGACCACACAGTCGAGTATCATCCACTTCACGGATGCGTCTTTGGGTGTGTTGCTCAGATTACCTGACGAACACTGCAAGTGTCTGTATCTCTTGGGCCTGGTTGACACCAGGATATCATTATGAATGAAAGCGTAGAGTACAGCCTGGTCACAAAGTCCCAAACCAAAATGGACCTCCTTAGCAACATCGTCATCATCATAGTCCTCCTCCTCCTCCTTTGTCATTTTTACCAGTCTAAACAAGAAATGTCCAAAAGTCTGTGGCCTTTCATGCCCTGCTGTCATGGTGGGGGGCGGGGTAGGGGGGGGGGTATACTCGGAATGAGCGGCGTGGGAGTAATGCCACTGAAACGGTGCAGGTGATGGGAAAAAAAAAAAAAAATCTTCTGTGATATGTACACCTTCCTGAAACTGAAACTTCTTCCTGTGCAGAGTCAGTGGGGTGTTGAAAAGAAAAAATTGTTCACGTGTCTGTCCTTGCAGATGGTTTTCCCATCCATTCTGCAATATTGTCAGTCCTTTTTTTTTTCTTTTTTTTGTCTTCTTCTCTGTCTCCCTCCCTCAACACTTCCTTGGAGGATTGTTTTAGCAAGGCCATTAGAGACGGGCGCAATAGCCAAGTGGTTAAAACGCTGGACTTTCAATCTGAGGGTCCCAGGATCAAATCTTGGTGAAGGTGCCTGGTGGGTAAAGAGTGGAGATTTTTCCGATCTCCCGGGTCAACATATGTGCAGGCCTGCTAGTGACTGAAGCCCCTTCTTGTGTATACGCACACATGTGCTCAGATATGCACGTTAAAGATCTTGTAATCCATGTCAGCGTTTGTTGGGTTATGGAAACAAGAACATACCCAGCATGCACACCCCCGAAAATGTAGTATGGCTGCCTGCATGGCAGGGTAAATAAACAAAACGGTCATATACGTAAAATGTTATATGTCTGTTTGAGTGTGTATGTGTGCATGCCTGAAATCCGATTGAATGACACAGGAAATGAACAATGAGCGCCCAATGACAGCCATCAGTCGGCTGTACCCAGGTAGGCAGCCTGTTGTGTAAATGACCCCGTGTTTGAAAATCACTTACAGCTTGGTCTCCGACCGAGGATAGGCGCTATATAAGTATCCATATCATTCATCATTCATTCATTCATCTTGTTATATGGCCCTACAGGTGTAGCTTTCTTATCTGATGTCAAGCAGATTGTCACAATTATGGTCCAGTTTACTTCTTCTTGCTTGTTGGGCGCACTTGTTCATTTGTGATATTTGTCCATAGAGGGCTCATGTTAACTTTTTTTTTCTTTTGAGGGCCAGTGGGCTCATTGTCATGCTTATACTCACATGCGCTCTTCCGTGCATGCAGCAGCATACATCTAAGCTTGAGTTAAGGCTGTGCTTGAGAAAAGCACTGGTTAAAACCAACAGGTGGCTTTCAGTTATCTCCCTTGACGTGCGTGCTTTTTTGACTCACTTGTGTAAACAAAGTGAGTCTGTGTTTTAACCCGGTGTTCGGTTGTCTGTGTGTGTCTGTGTGTCCGTGGTAAACTTTAACATTGACATTTTCTCTGCAAATACTTTGTCAGTTGACACCAAATTAGGCATAAAAATAGGAAAAATTCATTTCTTTCCATTCATCTTGTTTAAAACAATATTGAACCTCTGGGATGGGCAGAAAAAAAAAATGAAACCTAATTCTATGCAAACTGCATTTACTGTTATATTTATATTTTTTGTATTCTCAAAACTTGGCACTTTGATCTGATATTCTGACCCAACAACAAGAGCAGTCATTATTATCATTTTCTGTTCAAACAGGAACTTCTTTTGCTAAGCATGGAAGTTTTATTTATTTTTGCAAACGTTTTGGTGCAGAGAGTAAAAAAAAAGGGAAATTACTCTGTAATTAAAGCTAGGGGAGTTAATTTGCTTTAAACTGATCTTTCTCATCTTAAACATTACATTTTGAAATTATACTCAAGACATAAAAAGCTTGTTTTTTGGTGTGTTTTTTTAAGTGTATCACAAGTGAGTCTTGAAGGCCTTGCCTCTCTTGTTTTTTTTGTGAGTGAAGTTAAAGTTAGTCCTTTAAGAATGAATTATTTTATCTTATTTCTTTTTATTGCTGGTCATGATACAACTGATATAGCATTTGCTGGTTTTTTGTTGTTGTTGTTGTTTTTTCATTTTTATTGCCCATTGACATTGCATGTTGCCGCCACATTCTCTTTTTCTTTTCATTTTTTTTTTTTCAATCTGTCTTTTGCCTTTGAGTGGATGCTTGAACTGTGTTTGCTTAAAAAAACCCAACATAATCACAACCATTATTGTTTGAATATTGTTGACAGACACCTTTTTTTTCTTCTTTATATAATCTGTATATAAAACAATTTGGAAAAAGGTTGGGGTTTTTTGTTTGTTTGTTGTTGTTTTTTTCAATTTTTGTGCAGAACGAGGCTTAAAAAGAAAAAAGTATGATAAAAGTTAATGTGCAAAAAAAAAAGAGAGAAGACAGATGCTTCAGCCAGCTTCTTTTTCTTTGGGGAGGTGCTGGGGGGGTGGGGGATGAATCCAGAATCCTTTACATATTTGGCAGGCTACTGGGGCAAGGCCATTGCTACCAGCTGTCAGTCAATCCTGGATCCTGGATACAGGAAACAGCCAGTAACAAATTGAGCTTTTCTCTTTCTTACCGTCAGTCTTTCTGTCTGCATGTGTCCCCTGCCTTTCCTTTCTTTTTCTTCCTTTCTTTCTTTTTTTCTTTTTTTTCTTTTTCTCTCCCTTGCAGAGAAGGTTATATTTGTTGTCAAGAAACATGTAATCACATTTCACATTTGGGTAAACAATATAACAAAATGCATTGTTTGATTCCAGCAAAAAACAATGAAGCATTACACCGTAGAATCTGCTTCAAGGACTTCAGCCAGCTTCTTGCAAATGTTTTATATATATATATATATATATATATATATTTTTTTTTTTTTTTTAATAATTTTTTACTGCAGTTGTTTTCATTGCTGATTTTTTTTCAGGTCTTCAAGCTTTACAGTGAAGGAAAGGGACATTCTAAGGTGTGTAATTTGTTTTATGTAGCTTCTTTTATGATTAGTTTTCTTCTTTTGATATTTTGTGTGTGAGTGTGTGTGTGTGTGTGCATGCTTGTTTGTGATTACATGTCCTTACTTAGTATGCATTTTTTTTTCCTGCCATTATAATGATGATAATTATAGTAATGATAACAATGATAATAATGATGATAATAGTAATGATTGTAATAATAATAAAGATGAAAATGCTACTAATACAGTCACTGCTGCGAATAATTATTATATATAACAATAGTTTATATAGCACTGTCATACAAGCAGAAGCCAGCTGTAAGCGCTTTACAAATCCAAAATTTGAAATGAATCGAATAAGCACATAAGATGAAGTGGAAACACATAACCAAGAGTCATAACCTGACTCACACTCACACGCAGACACACTCACACTTTCTCTCTCTCACACACTCACTCACATACTAACACTTTCCACACACACACACACACACACACACACACCTCTCTGCGGCAGTGAAAACACACCTCCTTGTGGGGTATAATACCATGGCCTCAGAGCAGTCAATGGTGGATAAATGTATACTGGTCAGTGAAGGATGGTCTCTTCACCGAGATGAGGCAGAGCTCACAAGTCAGGATGTCGGGTCACGGTTCTCTGTCTATAGATTTCTTCTTCTTGGGATTGTGTTGCTATTGATCAGCAAAATCCGTTACGCAGTAACTGTATTTCAAAATCATACCACATTGATCTCATTTCAACAAGGTTTAACTGTCTCCATACGAACGGCGAAAGAGACGACGTTAACAGCGTTTCACCCCAATTACCATCATCAAAATATTGCAGTCGGAAGGCTCTTATACTGAAGAGGTAAATGTTGACAAAGAAAACCACAATTTTGACGACGGAAGCTAAAGGTTGGGTCATTCAGACACCCACTGGACATCCGAGGGGTCTGTGTAGAGGAGAAGAGAGGTCTGGCCGTACTGAGTGAGTTAACTGTCAAGGGGGGTAAAACCTGAGCTTAAGTTTCCATTGTTTGACCTCCAAAGGGCCTGTTTGTCATTCTGTCGAGTAAAACTACATACTTCGTATAGTTTTGATGAGGAAAGAGTGGGTTCTGAAAATATTTGGGGTGGGATGAGGGATGGAGGGGTGTGGGGGGCAGTTGAGAGCAACTGATGGCGGTACATATCTTAAGACTCGAACTTTAGTGTTTGTAATCTGCGTTTTCAAACTTAATTTTTCTCTGTTCTTTTTTTTCAGGGTGCTAAAAGGAAACTGGACGAAGTTTCCAAAGAGGACAAAAGACAGCGATCCATTGACTCGTTTTTCACCCCCAAGAGATGAGGCCTGCTGTGGCGCCGGGCTGAAGTCCAGAATGAAGGATGCTAGAGGAGGACAGAATGGAGCGAATTTGTACATCATTTTGTGTGTGTGTGTGTTTGTGCGTCGTCTTTGTGCTGCCTCATCATGTGCGTTGTTTCATTGGCGTTACTCGTTACTCATTTTCTTTTCAATCGCCAAAGACGTGGAACAAGCTCCCTGATAACCTCCGTCATTCTGATTCCCTCGCATCTTTTAAATCTTGTCTCAAAACTCACCTTTTCCCTCAGCAATAAGTCCAGTTGTGGCAGGTCCACTTCCTTGGCGTTAGCTGTGCTTGACTATGTGTGTATACATATGTATGTGTACATAACTACATGCATGTATATGAATGTGTATTTTGTGTGCGTGTGTTTATGTTAGTTTGTGCCTGCCTATGTGTGCGTATGTGTTAGGGTAGCTGTTAGATACACATGTATGTTAAAATGTTTGTATGCAGCGTGTGTGTGTGTGTGTGTGAGTGTGTGCGTGTGTGTGTGTAGTCACATTTTGGTGTGTGTATGTATTATGATGTATTATGTTAACAAAAGCGTTTTTGTAAAGCACCTAGAGCAGATTTCTGGATAGTGTGCTATATAAGTATCCATTATTATTATATTACTCCCATGCCGTTTATTCCAAGTCCTCCGTACTCAGCAACACCAGGCTGTGTCAACGTCGTCTTCTTCGTTCATGTGCTGCACCTGTCATGTTCACTCGTATGTACGAGCAGGCTTTTACACGCATGACTGTTTTCACTGCACCATGGAGGCAGCTATACTCCGTTTTTTGAGGTGTGCATGCTGGGTATGTTGACAACGTGACAAACATAAGAGCAACCACAAATTAAGACCAAGAGTTATATTTCAATGAGAAGAAGAAGAAAACTTACACATTTTCTTTTAATAAAAAATACACAAAGCAGACATGAGGATTAACACAAGAGCAATTACTAATTAAACCAAAGAGCAGTGATATACTAAAACTATGATAATAATCATGATGAAGAGGAGGAGGAAGAAGAGTATATGAAGAAAACGTGTCCGCGAATCAATAGTGATCACGCTTTAATTTTAGCCCGATCTCCCAATTGAACCATATAATTATGTGACCTGGTTGAAGACATAATTTGACAAAAAACAAGAACGCCAGAGAATCGACAGACAGACAGAAAACACGAAAAAACTTGGCCATATGAAGAGCACAGGAACGGGAGTCGTAATGGCTGCCGGAAAAAGAGGGCGCTAGCCAGCGGGACTAAGGGGAGGTTACCTACTTCCGCGATCCCCGGGAGGTTATCGGCCATAGTACTTACGTTTTCTCCGCATAGGCGGATAGTAGTTTGCACAGGACAGGAATGTCAGACCCCTGCTGGAGTCTGCACTAGCTGGGTCACGGTAAGTATGTTATTTAAACGTAATTTTAGATAGAAAATGTCCTTTTCTTTCACTGCACCATGACATTGTAAAATCAAACAAACAGTCCAACGGAATAGTGATGAAAGATCGTTCCTTTCTCTCCTGCCTTGGAAGGTTTTCTGGAGCAATTAATGGCAGCACAACTTCTCGCTCACTGAAGTTGTGGGTTTACTATGTCTGCTGCGTGAACGACATGGTCACCTCAACCTGGTGGTGTGTGTCCATCGAGATCGATGATGACCATCGTTGTCATCCAGCTGGGGGATGGGGGGAGGGTGGTGGTGGGGTGGGGGGGAGGATGCTCATGAATCTATCTGTGAATGCGCAGATGGCTGAATAGTCCAATCTGCGCACGAAATGTTCGCTGACAGTTGGGGCAGACAAAGACAGGCATACCATTGTCAGGGAGCTTGTTTGCCCGTGACTTTCTGGCCTGCCTCTTCTCAACAGCTGCAGCAGTCCTGTTGGCCTCGCACAACTTGGCGCCTTTGTGCACAGCAGCACGCCATTTGTCACGGTCCACTGCAGATTCCTCCCAGGAGTCAGGGTTGATATCAAACGCTTTCAGAGAGACTTTCAGAGTATCTCTGAAGCGCTTCTTCTGACCTCCGTGTGATCTCTTCCCTTGTTGCAGCTCGCCATAGAAGAGCCTTTTGGGCAGCCGATGGTCTGGCATGCGCGCCACGTGTCCAGCCCAGCGAAGCTGGGACTGCATCAGGATGGTGAAGATGCTGGGAAGGGTGGCTTTTGCGAGCACCTCTGTGTCTGGGGTCTTGTCTTGCCACTTGATGTTCAGTAGCTTCCTGAGGCATGTTGTGTGGAAGTGGTTCAGCTTCTTGGCATGTCGTTGGTACACTGTCCAAGTTTCGCAGGCGTACAGTAGTGTGGGGAGAACTACTGCTCTGTAGACCTTTAGCTTGGTCTCAAGACTAATGCCTCTTCTGTTCCAGACATTTGCACTGAGTCTACCAAAAGTTGCGCTTGCTCTTGCAATCCTGACGTTCACTTCATCGTCGATGGTCGCATTTCGTGACAGTGTGCTGCCAAGGTATGTGAACCGCTCCACCGCACTGAGTCTCTGACCGTTGACTGTGATGTTGGGCTCAACGTAGGGTTTCCCTGGGGCTGGCTGATGGAGAACTTCAGTTTTCCTCGTGCTGATGGTAAGGCCGAAGTTCCTGCTGGCAGTGGCAAACTTGTCAACGCTGAGTTGCATGTCAGCTTCAGATCCAGCGTTGAGGGCACAATCATCAGCAAACAAAAAGTCTCTGATGATGTCTGTCATGACCTTCGTTTTTGCTTGAAGCCTTCTGAGGTTAAACAACTTACCATCTGTTCGGTACTTTAGGCCGATTCCAACATCGCCATCTCTGAAGGCATCAGTAAGCATTGCAGAGAACATGAGGCTGAACAGCGTTGGAGCCAGGACGCAGCCTTGCTTGACACCATTTGTGACAGCAAAAGGAGCAGATGTTTCGCCTTTGTCCTGGACTCGAGCCTGCATGCCTTCATGGAATTGGCTGACCAAGGAAATAAATTTCCGAGGGCATCCGTACTTGGCCATGATCTTCCACAGTCCCTCTCTACTCACGGTGTCGAAGGCCTTAGTGAGGTCGACATAGGTGGAGAACAGATCAGCATTTTGCTCCTGACATTTCTCTTGCAGCTGCCTTGCAGCAAACACCATGTCGGTGGTTCCGCGCTCTTTCCGGAATCCACATTGGCTCTCAGGCAAATGACCTTGGATGACTGATGACTTGCGCGATGAGTTTGTTTAAAGTGAAGAGGAGTTGCGCAACGTCAACCTCACTCTCTCGTCCGGGTCCACCAATTTCCAGTGGCAAGACTAAGTCGAGACGACTGGAGGATGAGCACGGATGCAGTGGATGACCAAGATATCCTTTCGGTGTCTCATCTTGCTCTCTGCACTCCACAGTGCGTTGCTGTAACCGCCTTCCTCTCCGTTGAACCGATAGGTTTCTTCCGCAGATTCTGCCGGATCCAGACTTCGCATGCATGGGTAGACACACCCCGGGGGCCAACTGCGTGTGGCATGCACACAGCACAGTGGAGCTAGATGGCCGTCGGTGGCTCTCCTGAGCCAACGCCCTTTTATGGATCTCCATAAGGGTGTCTAGCCACCCGCCTCACCAGTCCCGGTAGGGAGCGGTGGGAGTGCCGGTTTAGTCGCCGGCAACCCGACCCTGAACAGGTTGTACTGGATTACAGGTTACCAGTAGCAGATCTAATGACCTGACCTATCATGCAGTGAACTGCAGAATGGGTTGGTCCATTCTACTTAAAGCCGTGGCCCCCACCCTACACACAGAATGACCAAGTATGTAGGGGGATGGGAGTGTGAAAGTTTTCTGTTATCACCCGTTTGAATTTCGGGGACATACAATCCAGACTATCTGTTTCACATAAAAAATTGAGTGGTTTATCTTTCACTATATTTGAAATATACACATTGCTTGCTTTGTCGTATATATTGTCAAGGAATGGTTGATATTAGTTTTTCTCAGACTATTTTTTTTTTGTATGTGTATACAGAAATGCTCACTTGATTGTTACCATGATGGGTCTTCTATAAATTAAGGGGAACTCGCTTCTCAGTCTCGCCGCTCCTTACCCCATACCTAAAAGAAGAAGAAAAAAGGGTTAACTCTCTCCATACGAACGGCGAAAGAGACGACGTTAACAGCATTTCACCCCAATTACCATCATCAAAATATTGCAAGCGGAAGGCTCTTATACTGAAGACGTGAATGTTGACAAAGAATACCACAATTCTGACGGCGGAAGCTAAAGGTTGGGTCATTCAGACACCCACTGGACATCCGATGGGTCTGTGTAGAGGAGAAGAGAGGACTGGTCGTACTGAATGAGTTAACCAATACAGCAAGTCACTGGACCATTATTATATGTGCACATTTTATCCACCATGTAACACCCCTGTCAGCCATGTTAGAACATCACACTTGTCACAGAAGCAAGCATCAAGGCTTTTTAGTGAACCATAACAGCTTCTTCTTCTTCTTCGTTCGTGGGCTGCAACTCCCACGTTCACTCGTATGTACACGAGTGGACTTTTACGTGTATGACCGTTTTTAACCCACCATGTAGGAAGCCATACTCCGCTTTCAGGGGTGTGCATGCTGGGTATGTTCTTGTTTCCATAACCCACCGAACGCTGACATGGATTACAGGATCTTTAACGTGAGTACTTGATCTTCTGCTTGCGTATACACACGAAGGGGCTTCAGGCACTGGCAGGTCTGCACATATGTTGACCCGGGAGATCGTAAAAATCTCCACCCTTTACCCACCAGGCGCCGTCACCGTGATTCGAACCCGGGACCTTCAGACTGAAAGTCCAACGCTTTAACCATTCGGCTATTGCGCCCGTCATGACAGCTTCAAAATGCCCACTGAGTCGACAGCCCAGCACAGTGGCCCATCTTTCCACGAATTAGCATTTTCAGTTTCAGTGAGGTTTCCCAGCATTTTGACTAATCCATACACGCTACACCACACCTGCCTAAAAAAAAAAAAAAAAGAAACAGGAGCAGATAGCTGACCAATGCAAAAAAACTTTACAGACTGGTGAGGGCCTTGAGACATGAATGAAAGACCGAGATCTTTCAGCGAAAATGACAGAGCAAAATAAATTATTCCTATTTATTACTTATTTCTTTATTAATTTACTTATTTTGATAATTCTATTTCATTTAATATGTCTATGGGGTGGATGCAGTGGTCTGAAGAAATCCAGGAGGCTCCAACCCGAACTCGTGAAATGTTAATACATTCCGAGGGTGGATTGGTGATATATATATATATATACATTACATGCAAACATTAGTGGATGAAAATACATGTATACAGGTGCCAATATGTTTGTGTGCATGTCTATAAATTTATATGCTTGTAACAATGTATGTATGTATGTGTGCATGTATGTAGGTTTATATGTATTTGTTTGGATACTAAATGATATACTCGGTACAAGGAAATAGTGATGTTTATCCATTTTGTTGTTTTTTTCTGGTCGTATGTCAGTATTTCTGTTTTTGATGTTTAAAATGAAATTAAAAAAGGTTTTTTTTTTTTTTTTTTTAAAGTACAGAAAAAAGATATGGCAGTATTTAAAGGTTTGGCTTATTGTTGTTCAAGAGACACAACTTTCAACTTTCAAAGGCTAGTCCGACCTAAGTAACATGGCAAACTTTCAACTTTCAAAGGCTAGTCCAACCTAAGTAACATGGCAAACTACCTCATAACATAAAACAAGACACAACTTTCAGAGGCTAATCAGACCTAAGTAACATGGCAAACTACCTCCTGACATAAAACAAGACACAACTTTCAGAGGGCAGTCAGACCTAAGTAACATGGCAAACTACTTCCTGGCATAAAACAAGACAACTTTGAGAGGTTAATCAGACCTAAGTAACATGGTAAACTACCTCCTAACATGAAATATGACAACTTTCCGAGACTAATCAGACCTATATAACATGGTACACTAGCCCCTAACAAAACAAGACACAGCTTTCAGAGGCTAATCAGACCTAAGTAACATGATAAACTACCTCCTGACATAAAACAAGACACAACTTTCAGAGGGCAGTCAGACCTAAGTAACATGGTAAACTACCTCCTGACACAAAACAAGACACAACTTTCATAGACTAATCAGACCTAAATAACATGGTAAACTACCTCCTAACATAAAACAAGACAACTTTCAGAGAAAAATCAGACCTAAGTAACATGGTAAACTACCTCCTAACATAAAACAAGACAACTTTCAGAGGGCAGTCAGACCTAAGTAATATGGCAAATTACCTCCTGATATAAAACAAGACACAAATTTGAGAGGCTAATCAGACCTAAGTAACATGGCAAACTACCTCCTGACATAAAACAAGACACAACTTTCAGAGGCTAATCAGACCTAAGTAACATGGCAAACTACCTCATGACACAAAACACACAACTTTCAGAGACTAATCAGACCTAAGTAACATGGTAAACTACCTCCTAACATAAAACAAGACAACTTTCAGAGACTATTCGGACCTGTAACATGGTAAACTACCTCCTAACATAAAACAAGACACAGCTTTCAGAGGCTAATCAGATGCAATAATAAGTAATATGGCACATTACCTCCAAACATAAAACAAGACAACTTTCAGAGGCTAATCAGACCTAAGTAACAAATGTAAACTACTTCCTGGCATAAAACAAGACAACTTTGAGAGGCTAATCAGACCTAAGTAACATGGTAAACTACCTCCTAACATGAAACAAGACAACTTTTAGAGACTAATCAGACCTAAGTGGTGTGTGTCCATCGAGATCGATGATGACCATCGTTGTCATCCAGCTGGGGGATGGGGGAAGGGTGGTGGTGGGGTGGGGGGGAGGATGCAAATGAATCTATCTGTGAATGCGCAGATGGCTGAATAGTCCAATCTGCGCACGAAATGTTCGCTGACAGTTTGGGCAGACAAAGACAGGCATACCATTGTCAGGGAGCTTGTTTGCCCGTGACTTTCTGGCCTGCCTCTTCTGAACAGCTGCAGCAGTCCTGTTGGCCTCGCACAACTTGGCGCCTTTGTGCACAGCAGCACGCCATTTGTCACGGTCCACTGCAGATTCCTCCCAGGAGTCAGGGTTGATATCAAACGCTTTCAGAGAGACTTTCAGAGTATCTCTGAAGCGCTTCTTCTGACCTCCGTGTGATCTCTTCCCTTGTTGCAGCTCGCCATAGAAGAGCCTTTTGGGCAGCCGATGGTCTGGCATGCGCGCCACGTGTCCAGCCCAGCGAAGCTGGGACTGCATCAGGATGGTGAAGATGCTGGGAAGGGTGGCTTTTGCGAGCACCTCTGTGTCTGGGGTCTTGTCTTGCCACTTGATGTTCAGTAGCTTCCTGAGGCATGTTGTGTGGAAGTGGTTCAGCTTCTTGGCATGTCGTTGGTACACTGTCCAAGTTTCGCAGGCGTACAGTAGTGTGGGGAGAACTACTGCTCTGTAGACCTTTAGCTTGGTCTCAAGACTAATGCCTCTTCTGTTCCAGACATTTGCACTGAGTCTACCAAAAGTTGCGCTTGCTCTTGCAATCCTGACGTTCACTTCATCGTCGATGGTCGCATTTCGTGACAGTGTGCTGCCAAGGTATGTGAACCGCTCCACCGCACTGAGTCTCTGACCGTTGACTGTGATGTTCGGCTCAACGTAGGGTTTCCCTGGGGCTGGCTGATGGAGAACTTCAGTTTTCCTCGTGCTGATGGTAAGGCCGAAGTTCCTGCTGGCAGTGGCAAACTTGTCAACGCTGAGTTGCATGTCAGCTTCAGATCCAGCGTTGAGGGCACAATCATCAGCAAACAAAAAGTCTCTGATGATGTCTGTCATGACCTTCGTTTTTGCTTGAAGCCTTCTGAGGTTAAACAACTTACCATCTGTTCGGTACTTTAGGCCAATTCCAACATCGCCATCTCTGAAGGCATCAGTAAGCATTGCAGAGAACATGAGGCTGAACAGAGTTGGAGCCAGGACGCAGCCTTGCTTGACACCATTTGTGACAGCAAAAGGAGCAGATGTTTCGCCTTTGTCCTGGACTCGAGCCTGCATGCCTTCATGGAATTGGCTGACCAAGGAAATAAATTTCCGAGGGCATCCGTACTTGGCCATGATCTTCCACAGTCCCTCTCTACTCACGGTGTCGAAGGCCTTAGTGAGGTCGACATAGGTGGAGAACAGATCAGCATTTTGCTCCTGACATTTCTCTTGCAGCTGCCTTGCAGCAAACACCATGTCGGTGGTTCCGCGCTCTTTCCGGAATCCACATTGGCTCTCAGGCAAATGACCTTGGTCAAGGTGTGCTGTGAGGCGGTTTAGTAGGATCCTGGCAAGTATCTTGCCTGCGATGGAGAGCAAGGAAATGCCCCGATGGTTATCACAGGCTTGCCGGTTCCCCTTTCGCTTGTACAAGTGAATGATAGATGCATCTTTGAAATCCTGGGGGATTGTCTCTTCTTTCCACATGAGTGAGTACAGCTGATGGAGCTTCTCAGTCAGCACAGTGCCTAAGTAACATGGTACACTACCCCCTAACGAAACAAGACACAAATTTGAGAGGCTAATCAGACCTAAGTAACATGGCAAACTACCTCCTGACATAAAACAAGACACAACTTTCAGAGGCCAGCCAGACGCAATAATAAGTAATATGGCACATTGCCTCCAAACATAAAACAAGACACAACTTTCAGAGGCTAATCAGACCTAACTATCATTGGTGCTCTACCTCCTAAAATCCTAACTCCTCATCTCGACTCTTCACTGTTCAGCCTCAGGGCAAAACCTTAGCCATAAGCACACAAGGCCCAGCAACACTTCTAAGAGATAACAACACACACATGCACTCTCTCTCAAACACACATACACACACACACACACATACACATTCTCCACACCACTCGCATACACTCAGTCACGCACACACCCCACCCATCCCTACTCCCAACCCGGCCTTACTCACTGACCGACTCACACAAGTGAACAAACAACACGGATTTTTTTTTTTTTTTTTAAAGGGGGGGGGGGGGGGGATACACACCAATAAATCCCCCCCCCCTGCCCCTGCCGGCCTCCCCAAGCCCAAGCCCCCACCCACACACACACCAAATACAGCATCGTCGCCCTGTTGATCGGCAGTTTTAGGAAGCGTCATGTGAAGGTGATTCCTTATGCTGCTTAAGGATTAAGCTGAACGAAGGCTGTACAAGACGCCACGACATTGGAGAGGGCACTCAGGGCACAGAGAATCAAGCATGATGAAAGTTTCGCTTCGAGCAAAAAGAAAGACAGGCAGCAGCCTGTTCCTTTGAGGAAAGCTGAAAGCACACACACACACACACACACACACAAGCAAGGACGCATACACATACACGCACACACAAGCGCGCACACACACAAACACGCGCGCGCGCACTGACACACCGCATAAAAGCACGCATGCACACACACACACACACACAACTGACATGGAACATTCACTTTGATTACATCTTAACAAGGCAAGGAAAATTATCAATTTTATATATTAACAAAAAAAAATATATATATATATAAGCCGCTTACCTTGCGGAATGGATACAAAAAAACTGATTCATCTTTCTATGGCCCTTGTAAGATCTAAGATAACGTATGCACAAGAAATATTTTACAGTGCACCTAAATATCTATTACAAATATTGAAAGTGTCGACTGTAAGGAAATCAAAATTGCCCTCGGAGTGCCCTCTCATGCATCCAACCAGGAAACATACAAAAACTGCCGGAATTCTTTCCTTAAATGAACATCGTGAGTTAGCAACAGAAATATTCGCTGCAAGATACACTTCAATGACCAAAAAAAAGTAATTGGTGATGAACTGACAGTAAGATCTGACACCAATTTTCCCCCCAAAGCTAAAGCCATTTCATCACGAGAAACAGTTGCAACTTAAGTTTCATATTTGTTAAAATAATCGAGTGTTAAATTAATGAAAGAGTTAGCTGTAAAACCACCTTTTACTCCTATTCCTTTTGGGGAAATGTTGAAAGCAAATTTTGATATTAATTATTCTGAAACAAAAAAAAAAAAAAAAAAAAAAGGAAGAAAACATCAATATCACGACGAGTACTGCTAGAATACACATAGCAGAAAAATACCAGAATCATCTCCATATATTTACAGGTAGATCCGTTCTTGATGAGAAAAATGCTGGCGCGGCTTTTTCTTTTCCTGCTTTTAAAGTAGAAAATTTTTTACTTTACTGGAAAGAATCTTTCCATATTCACGGCTCAGCTTGTTGCCATTACACAAGCTCTGAACTACTTGATGAGCCATCAAATAGTTTTCTCGAAAGTAGCATTCTTTGTTGATTCCAAATGAGTACTTTATGCTCTAGAATCGTTCAACCTCGGAACAAGGCCTGACTTAGTTGCTGAGGCAAATCATTAGGTACATTGTTTGAGGATTAAATGGACTGGGGTAAGTTTTTTTGTTGGGTGCCGTCTCATGTGGGCATTTATGGTTTTTTGATGTGGATACTTATATAGCGCCTATCCTCGGTCAGAGACCAAGCTCTAAGCGCTTTACATACACGGGGTCATTTGCACCACAAGCTGCCTACCTGGGTAGAGCCGACTGACGGCTGCCACTGCATGGGTGCTCATTATTCGCTTCCTGTGTCATTCAATCAGATTTCAGACGCACACGCATACACACTCAGACAGACATGTAACATTTTACGTGTATGACCGTTTTTATTTATTTACCCCGCCATGTAGGCAGCCATACTCCGTTTTCGGGGGTGTGCATGCTGGGTATATTCTTGTTTCCATTACCCACCGAACGCTGACATCCAGTGGATTATAGGATCTTTAACGTGCGTATTTGATCTCAGTTCTGCGTGCGTATACACACGAAGGCGGTTCAGGCACTAGCACGTCTGCACATGTGTTAACCTGTGAGATCGGAAAAATCTCCACCCTTTACCCACCAGGTGCACCGGCGAGATTCGAACCCGGGACCCCCAGATTGAAAGTCCAACGCTTTAACCATTCG
>NC_134895.1:14801539-14806539 GCF_041734735.1 Babylonia areolata
GAAATTGGATATTATGTTTACTGAACTAAAAAAAATAAAATATAAAAAGAAGAAGAAGAAGAAGAATACACCTTAACATAAATGTGGGGTGATGGCCTAGAGGTAACGCGCCCGCCGAGGAAGCGAGAGAATCTGAGCGCACTGGTTCGAATCACGGAACAGTCAGCAGCATTTTCTCCCCCTCCACTCTGGACGCTAGTCATTCGGATGAGACGATAAACTGAGGTTCCGTGTGCAGCATGCACTTAGCGCACGTAAAAGAACCCACGGCAACAAAAAGGTTGTCCTTGGCAAAATTATGCAGAAAAATCCACTTTAGTAGGAAACCTCCCCACCGCCCCCCCCCCCCCCCCCCCCGAAAAAAAAACAAAAACAAAAAAACAAAAAAAAAACCCCAAAACAACTGCAGGCAGAAAAAAAAACCACTCCAAAACTGGATGGCGCTCTCCATGTAGCAACGCGTTCTCCCTGAGAACAGCCTGAATTTCACACAGAAGAAATCTGTCGGGACAAAAAAGAGTAACTCAGTAATATAATAAAGACACACCACACTTTCACACACACACACACACACACACACACACACACACACACACACACACACACGCGTTTTCAGAATAAATGATACGAACTAAAGTGGCTGATAACAAAACACATGCCGCTGGTTTACGAAGTTATAGGTGGCAGAATAATCAAGTTTGATTGTGGGCCCTCAACACTGAAGAAGAGAAGAAGAAGTTAGAAAGAAAAGGCTTTAACTACTTCTTTCCAAGATGGCGCACTACAAGTTAACTCAATGTCAAACGGAAAACATAAAGGCAACACTACCAGAACATAAACACTCTGTATAATTGATCAATTTAACACTCACCTTCTCTCCAATATGCTGTCACGTAATCTTACCAAGACGTTGCGACTGACAACAAGAAGAAGCAGAATGGTCGATTCTTATTATCTTCATCGAAAAACGTACTCAGTTTCACTTCTGTGGTGGTCTGAATCGGGTAAACCCTGTGTCTGTTTATAGAGACAGCTAAAAAGTGAGTCGACTGGCGACCTTCAAGCATACAGACGTGTCTTCACGGCGGGGGACAGCTGTCACTTTTACTATTCTGTATATGTGGAGTGATGGCCTGGAGGTAACGCGTCTGCCAAGGAAGCGAGAGAATCTGAGTGCACTGGTTCGATTCACGGTACAGTCGCCAATATTTTCTCCTCCTCCACTAGACCTTGAGTGGTGGTCTGGACGTTAGTCATTCGGAAGAAACGATAAACCGATGTCCACGGCAACAAACGGGTTGTTCCTGGGAAAATTAGGTAAAAAAATCCACTTCGATAGGAAAAACAAATAAAACTGCACACAGGAAAAAATAACCCCCCCCCCCCCCCCTCAAAAAAAAAAAAAAAGGGGGGGGGGGCGCTCTAAGTGTAGCGACGCGCTCTCCCGGGAGAGAGCAGCCCGAATTTCACACAGACAATACAATACAATACAACACAATACAATACAATACAATACAAATACAACAATCTCCTAACCCTACGCCACATAACAAACACCACCACCACCACCACCCCTCACCCGGCCCCCCTTCCAACACCTCTATCGTATCGTATCGTATTGCATTGTGTTGTGTTGAATTATATCGCATCACTTCGTATAGTATCGTATTGTATCGTGTTATATCGTATTGTATCGCATCGTATCGTATTATTGTATTGTGTCGTATTATACCGGATTGTATTATGTTGCATTGTATTATATTGTTTTGTATTGTATCGTACTTCCTGGAGAAGTACCCGAAGTACTCTCCAGGACTGCACAGGCGACAGCAGCGCTCACAAAACTGAGGTACATCTGGAACGACCGGAACATTGCACTCGCCTCAAAGATCAGACTGATGCGTACCCTGGTGACATCAATACTCTTGTATGCATGTGAATCGTGGACCTTAACAGCTGAAATAGAAAAGAGAATACAGTCCATTGAGATGAGATGCTTTCGAAGACTCCTGGGCATCTCCTACAAAGATCATATCACGAACGAAGAAGTTCGAAACAGAATCAGGCGAGTCATTGGGCCCTACGAAGACCTGTTGACCTTGGTCAAGAGACGCAAGCTCAAATGGCATGGCCATGTCACGAGATCATCAGGGCTTGCCAAAACATTCCTGCAGGGCACAGTGCAAGGAGGGAGAAGGAGAGGCAGACAGAGGAAGAGATGGGAGGACAACATCCCAGAATGGACGGGCTTGAGGTTGAGCGATACAATCAGGAGGTCAGAAAACCGAGAGGATTGGAGGATGCTGGTTGCCAGATCACCTGTGGCGCCCTAACGGTCCACAAGACTACAGGATAGGTGAAGGTGAAGGTGAATCGTATCGTATCATATCGTATTGCATTATGTTGTAATGATTATGTCATATTATATCATATGGCATTGTATAGTATTGTATTGCATTGTATCGTACTGTATCGTATCATATTGTATTGTATTGTTTTATATCGTATCGTATCTGCTGCATTGTATCATATCGTATTGTTGTATAGTATCATACCGTATTGTTTCGCTTCGTCAAGTCTCCACACTCAGCTCTTTCAAGTCTGGCCTTAAAACCCACCTCTTCAGAAAATAGCCTCCCTTGCCTGCCCTTCCTTGTCTTTAGTTTCTACAGTATTAGAGTTATGCATGCGTGTGAATGACTGGTGCGAAAGCGCTTTGCTTTGTCTCTGTACAAGATCCAGCGCTATATAAATACCATTATTATTATTATATATTATTATTATTATTATTATTATTATCGTATAGTACTGTTTTATGTACCATTGTTTTGTATTGCATTACATAGTATTTTAGATTATCGTAGTGTTATATCCTATTCTACTTTGTCGTGTCCAGTTGTATTGTATCGTGTTGTATTTCTCTCGCAACAGAGTTCTCTGTGTGAAAACTGGGCTGCTTTCCCAAAGGATAAGCACAGCGCTACAGTGAGAGCACCAACCTTTTTTCCCCCCAACCAGCAGTGTATCTGTTTTCCTGTCAAAGTGGAAATTTGTCAGATACAACCCTTTTGTTGCCGTGGGTTTTTTCACATGTGCTGAGTGCATGCTGCACCAGGGACTTTGCTTTATCGTCTCAACCGAATGACTAGCGTCCAGACCACCACTCAAGGCATCGTGAAGGGGGAGAAAATACCGGTGACTGTGGGAATCGAACCAGCGCACTCAGATCCTATCGCTTCCTTGGCGGACGCCTTACCACTAGGCCGACACTCCACTTAGAAACATACATGCGCATGGTCAAAAGCACACTCCCACATGCACGCATGCATCTCCCTGGAGAGAATTTGTGAAGATCCACATTAGTTAGTCGTTTTCGAAGGTTTCAAATCCTCCATACCTGAACCCCCCCCCCTCCCCCCTCCCCCACCCTCTTATCATTTCATTTTCATTCGTTCGTTTATTCATTTACAATCTGTTCAGTTAAGATGATGATTATTACACTGAAATTTCTTCATGAAATGAAACATGATTTCATTTTCATAATGAACCGCTCTTGTCTGCTCGCGCCATGGTGAACTGAGATCAGTGTTGCGAGAGTTTGAAGCGCAGTTCGAAGATCGATGTAATGATTCTCCAATTTGGAGCAGTCTGAGAACTGAATCCATATGCTCAGTATTTTTTTATGAACAGATGACCTGGCAGTATGGACCCTCAGCGGAACATACAACCACAGTGAGATGCCGAATGCAGACTGCGTTTAAAACTCCTTGTCTGACTGGGCTCAAGAATGGATGGCCCTGCTATTGGTATGAAGAGAGAGTGTTAGTGCGTGCACCACCTCCCCCCACATATCCTATTTAGCTACCCCCTTCATTATCCCTCTATCACCCCTCCCCCTCCTCTTTTTGCCACAAAAATAGCAAGGCCCTGTATCCATAATTGCATAATCTAGAGATAATATATGTTTCTTACTTTAATTCATATTCAAAATCAGGGCATTATATGGAAACCATCTGGTAATGAAGTCGCGATAGACAATGTATTTTTTTTTTATCTGGGATACACGATCTTCGATTATATATCTATGTTTCAATCTGTCTGTTAAAACTTTCAGAACAGGTACAGTTTTGTTTATCTTGCGCTGGCTCAAGTATTACTCGGCCAATGAAAAAAATGAAATAAATGGAAGGTCAATGGCTTTTTTGTCAATTCCAGGCCACGTATGGGTAATTGTGCAGTGAAATTTGGAATATTTGGACATTTTTCATTCATTACATTCAATTATGCTTGTCAGAAACGTTGAATGAATTTACATTGTCAAAACATGTGTCTATACGATTTTTTTGTGCTTCAAAAACTGCACAGATCTTCATTAAGTATGCCAATTTCTTGAAGTATAACATTAGTCTACAGGCATCTGTGTATATTTTTTCATCTGAAAGCAATTTCAATTCAACTATCTATCTATCTATCTATCTATCCGTAGTGGAGTGAAACTGAAAGACTAATAGAGAGAGAAATATAAAAGCAAAAATAAGAAACTAGTAATGAAGAATAACATAAAAAAAACAAAACAATTGTTGTTAGAATGCACAATTCAAGTTTTTACTAAATCTCTAAAGAAAAGATAACTCATCTGGAATAGAATAGAATCACTCCCCTTGATATTTTTGAAGACGCACTGATGGATAAGACCACAGCCACGAACAACTTGACCTTAGGGTCGTCACGCCGATAGGTCGTTAAACTCAACTCTGCTTTCATTGACGGTGAGCTTGGTGAGCCAGATGAGTTTTCAAGTTGCTCACCATGGAGTGTGTCACTGTCTGGCAAACCTTTGAGCACACTGCTCAGAGGGTTTTGTTGTGTGACTTGCTGCATGCTGTCGACGGTGCAAATAAACTGGATCCACTGCATACCAACGTGTGCCCACGTGTTTAGTGTTTGGACGAACGAGCTCACATCCAGGCAGATTGTATCCTCACATAGCACCCTGCCGT
>NC_134895.1:14811539-14816539 GCF_041734735.1 Babylonia areolata
TGTCGACTGATCAGCGATGCCCCTGAACCCCCGTAGCGTGTATATACGTACGCAGGAGATCAAATACACACGTTAAAGATCCTGAAATCCATGTCAGCGTTCGGTGTGTTATGGAAACAAGAACATACCCTGCATGGAAGCCCCTCCCCCCCCCCCATCCCCCGGCCTTCCACCCACCCTCCGAAAACGGAGATGGCTGCCTACATGGCCGGGTAAATAAACAAAACGGTCATACACGTAAAATGTTACATGTCTGTCTGAGAGTGCAACTATGTATACGTGCCCGACATCTGATTAAATGACACAGGAAACGAATGACAAGCGTCCAGTGGCAGCCGTGAGTCGGCTGTACCCAGGTAGGCAATGACACCGTGTTTGTAAAGTGCCCTCAGAGCTTGGTCTCTGACCGAGGAGGGGCGCTATATAGGTATCCATATCAAATCAAATCAAGCTACAGCCCACTGGAGTGGTGGCCTAGTGGGAAAACGTCCGGCAAAAATGCCAGGAAATCTGATAATGTGGAATCGAACTCCCTCAGTCACTCGTCAGAATCCCCCCCACCCCCACCCTCCACACCCCCCTTCACTAGACTTTGAGTGGTGGTCTGGTCGCTAGTCACTCCCGTCAGATGAGACGATAAACCGAAGTCCCCGTGTACTGTACGATAAACCGAAGTCCCGTGTACTGTACGATAAACCGAAGTCCCGTGTACTGTACGATAAACCGAAGTACCCGTGTACTGTACGATAAACCGAAGTTCCCGTGTACTGTACGATAAACCGAAGTACCCGTGTACTGTACGATAAACCGAAGTTCCCGTGTACTGTACGATAAACCAAAGTTTCCGTGTACTGTACGATAAACCGAAGTCGCGTGTACTGTACGATAAACTGAAGTCCCGTGTACTGTACGATAAACCAAAGTTCCCGTGTACTGTACGATAAACCCAAGTTCCCGTGTACTGTACGATAAACCCAAGTTCCCGTGTACTGTACGATAAACCAAAGTTCCCGTGTACTGTACGATAAACCGAAGTCGCGTGTACTGTACGATAAACCGAAGTCCCGTGTACTGTACGATAAACCAAAGTTCCCGTGTACTGTACGATAAACCAAAGTTCCCGTGTACTGTACGATAAACCGAAGTCCCCGTGTACTGTATGCGTAAGACCCAAAGCAAAGCAAAACAAAACAAAAAAAAACAAAAAAAGCATCGTGGCGACGCGTTCTCTTCGGGGATACCTGTCCGAATTTCACACAGAGAAATCTGTTGTGACAAAAAAGTAACCCTGGAGAAAGGTCCAGTGACGGTGAGGAAAGACCCACTGACCTACAGGGAAAGTCCTGTTGACAGTGGGAAAGACTACAACTTGGGATTCTCTCTTGAGGGCACATAAGACCGTATGGCTGTGTCTGGAGTGGCACTGTCTTCATCTGTCTGCGGCAGAGGCGGTTTGGTCTGTGGGGTGTGCTCAGCAGCTGGAGGGTGGTGTCTTTTGCCGGTGGGCTCTGCAGTCATGAAATACTGGCTGGTACACCCATGGGAATACTTCTTTTAAGGCTGTCGGGAATTGCATCCTGTGGTCTCTTTTGCCTCTGTTCGGGAGCAGTTATGTCCCTTGAATTCTTAATGGAGTGTCCTGTGCGTCCCTGCACCCATTGTGAACACAGCGCAGGCCTCCAAGGGTGGCGCAGGATTGTTCCAAGGGGCGGGTGGAGACAGTGCTTCTCTGGGTCCTCCCCAGCACCTACGGGTGTTTATCTTTCTTCTTCTAACACAGTGTAATACGATACAAAAGCATGTGATACAAATATGCGATGACCCAGACTCTCCGTCGGCAGAATAGTTGCTCTATTACACTACAGCCTATACTAATCTACCATACGGTGGAAACGCAAATAGTTTTACTAGATGAAATAACTGTACAAAAAATTAATACGTGGAAAACACACACATGCATATTATGGGTAGCGTCCAGCATGGGCCAAATGTCTGGGAGGTGTAATAATAACTCCAAGAAATCTCTTTACAGTGAACAAAATCACCCTTTCAATTATTTCCGGATTACTCCAAAGACTCAAAATTTCTTAACAACAAATTAAGATGGTTTGAAACTGATAGTAAAAAAATTAAAGGAAAAAACCAAAAAACGACTTTGCTGGAATGTTCTTCAACCAGCACACAAAGAGAGAGAGAGAGAGAGAGAGAGAGAGAGAGAGAGAGAGAGAGAGGGAGAGAGAGAGAGAGGGAGGGAGAGAGAGCCTTCCCAATAACTGAATGTGCAGCATGTCAATTTTGCATGGATGTATCGCATACAAACTTTGCATATTTTTTTCAGGGTCTATGAATTGCCACCTTTGATAATCACAACAAATCGACCACACGCCCAAAAGCGCACACACGCCGCTTCGATCTCTCTCTATATAAAAACTATCATGCAACAAATATTAGCATTCCATTCGGCTACATTTCTATCCACTCTGGGTTAGTTATTGTTTGTGCAATTTGTGTTATGTGAAATCAGATGCTTTGTGTTCAGATAATACTCTGAACATTATTTCATTCACTTAATTACAAGTCCGTCATGTACTGTATTTCATTGCAACATACGTTGTCTCAATGCATTGTTTTCTTTTTTGACGATTTTGTTTTTTTTCCATGTGCGCCCAAGGGGAATTTTTTGGAATTAATAAAAATCTTTAATCTCAACGATCAGACTCCTAATAAAGGCTAAGTTCACACTAAGCCCAGCTAGTTGCTGACAGCAACTGAAAGCAGTTGTCCAAGAATTGATGACGGGCGCAATAGCCGAGTGGTTACAGCGTTGGACTGTCAATCTGAGGGTCCCGGGTTCGAAATTTGGTAACGATACCTGGTGGGTAAAGAGTGGAGATTTTTCCGATCTCCAAGGTCAACATATGTGCAGACCTGCTCAGTGCCTGAACCCCCTTCGTGTGTATATGCAAGCAGAAGATCAAATACGCACGTTAAAGATCCTGTAATCCATGTCAGCGTTCGGTTGGTTATGGAAACAAGAACATACCCAGCATGCACACCCCCGAAAACGGAGTATGGCTGCCTACATGGCGGGGTAAAAACGGTCATACACGTAAAAGCCCACTCGTGTGCATACGAGTGAACGCAGAAGAAGAAGTCCAAGAACTGCGTGCACGTCATTTTGCGCTTTCTCGCCATGTATGCCGGCGGTATGTAGTCACACTAGCCACCATCCGTCTCCGCCACTGGCAGCTGTTTGATTCAAGTTGACGGGCGCAACAGCCGAGTGGTTACAGCATTGGACTTTCAATCTGAGGGTCCCGGCTTCGAAATTTGGTAACGGTGCCTGGTGGGTAAAGGGTGGCGGTTTTTCTGATCTCCCAGCTCAACATATGTGCCGACCTGCTAGTGCCTGAACCCCCTTCATCCTGTAATCCATGTCAGCATTCGGTGGGTTATGGAAACAAGAACATACCCAGCATGTACACCACCGAAAGCAGAGTATGGCTGCCTACATGGCGGGTAAAAACGGTCATACACGTAAAAGCCCACTCGTGTACATGCGAGTGAACGTGGGAGTTGCAGCCCACGAACGCAGAAGAAAAAGAAGATTCAAGTTGTGGCGAGCACACAAATGAACCGGGTGGCTGGTCCAAGGGACGGAACTCTTCAATACTTGCTGTGTTTTATTTTATTTTATTTTATTTTGTACGCTTATAGTTGACTTCATCAAGTTTTTGCGCCTTATACATATTATTATTAGGAGTAGTAGTAGTTCTTTTTTATGTATTTATCTTTTTTTTTTCTCTCTCAAGGCCTGACTAAGCGCGTTGGGTTACGCTGCTGGTCAGGCATCTGCTTGGCAGATGTAGTGTAGCGTATATGGACTTGGCCGAACGCAGTGACGCCTCCTTGAGCTACTGAAACTGAAACCGTCTGAAACTTGCTGTGTGAATCCCAATATTCGTTTTATTCATTCTGGAGAGCACCGTGTTGTTTCTAGCTGACAAGAACTCTTCTTTCTTTTTTCTTTCCGTAACACGACCAACATCGACTTGCAGATGACTCTGTCGTGGACCAACATCGACTTGCAGATGACTCTGTCGTGGTTCAACATCGACTTGCAGATGACTCTGTCGTGGACCAACATCGACTTGCAGATGACTTTGTCGTGGACCAACATCGACTTGCAGATGACTCTGTCGTGGTTCAACATTGACTTGCAGATGACTCTGTCGTGGTTCATGCATGCTGGGTATTTTTGTGTCTCCATAAACCACCGAACACTGACATGGGTTACAGGATCTTTAACTCACTCGGTACGGCCAGTCCTCTCTTCTCCTCTACACAGACCCCTCGGATGTCCAGTGGGTGTCTGAATGACCCAACCTTTAGCTTCCGTCGTCAGAATTGTGGTATTCTTTGTCAACATTCACCTCTTCAGTGTAAGAGTTTTCCACTTGCAATATTTTGATGATGGTAATTGGGGTGAAACGCTGTTAACGTCGTCTCTTTCGCCGTTCGTATGGAGAGAGTTAACGTGCGTATTTGATCTTCTCCGTGCGTATACACACGAAGGGGGCTCAGGCACAAGCAGGTCTGCACATAAAATTTATGTTGACCTGGGAGATCGGAAAAATCTCCACCCTTCACCCACAAGGCGCTCGTTACCGTTACCGTGAATTGAACCTGGGACCCTCAGATTGAAAGTCAGTCCAACGCTGTAACCACTCGGCTATTGCGCCCGTCAACTGTGTGTGTGTGTGTGTGTGTGTGTGTGTGTGTGTGTGTGTGTGTGTGTGTGTGTGTGTGTGTGTGTGTGTGTGAGGCTGACAGCAAAAAAAAATTACTGACTGGACTTAACGTGAACGCAACCTAAGAGTGAACGAAGCCTAACGTCCTCTTGCGCGGCAACGAAAGATAGAGAGAAATAACTCATGTCGTCTTTACTATTCCAGTTACCTAAATGACGATTTTTGGCATGATCCAGAAAAAAAAAGAAA
>NC_134895.1:14821539-14826539 GCF_041734735.1 Babylonia areolata
GGAGGGGGTGGGGGAGAGAGAAAAAAGTAAAAGAAAGAAAGAAAAAAAAAAGGTTGGGGGTGGGGGATGGGGGGGTGGTGTGGAGATGGGAGAGGAGGAGACGAGGGAAGGAGGGGGAGGGGGGTGGGGTGGCGGGGGGCGGGGGGGGGGGGGAAGAAAGGGGTGGTGGTGGTGGAGGGAAGTGGGGGGGGGGGAGACACCTACTTGCCGGAAGCCACGTGCACTAAAGGAGGTGAGACACTGGTCTGGTCCGGGAATAGAATGGCGGGGCGTCTGAGGATCAGCCTTTCAATTTGCGGTTTCCTTCCTTCCCTCTCTCCCTCCCTGCGTCCCTCCCTCCCTCCCTCCCTTCCTCATGCGGAGAGTGAGAGAGGGGGAGGTGGGGTGGGGGGGGGGGGGAGGAGGGGAGTTCCCCTTGGGGGGGGGGGGTTGGGTTACAATGATGTAGGGTATGTGTGTGTGTGTGTGTGGGGGGGGGGGGGGTCACGTTGATTCGTCTTGGAATGGGTGGGTTGGGGGATGGGTTGGGATGGTGGGGCTCTTCTAACATCATCTTCTAACGTCTTCACTTGTAAGGATAGGAAATGGACTGGAAGTGTTAGAGGGGGTGTGGGGTGGGTTGGTGGGGGTGAGGGGGGTGTAGTTTGTTTTCCCCCTTCCCCTCAACCTCCCCCCCCCTCTCTCTGTATCTCTCTGCCGCTCTCTATCAATCTCTCTCTTTCTCTATCCCTTTCTCCCTCCGTCTCTCTGTCTCTGTCTGTCTGTCTGTCTGTCTCTTCCTCTCTCTCTTTTTCATTATCCCCCCCTTCTCTCTCTCTCTCTCCCGCCCTTCCAACCCATACTCTCTCCCTCTTTCTTTCGCTCCATGTGCGTGCTTGTCCACATTCAAAAATCACTTGAATAGAACCACGATGAAAACGTGATACCCCAATGAAAAAAATCGAAGCGAAAAACATTGAAATCATAATTATGATCGAGTTAATTCTACCGACCATTAATGTTGTCGAGATATACATGAATAAAAAGAGCTCTCTTAATAAGGAAGGAACGGGGTTGGTAAAGGAAGAAGAGGAGGAGGAGGAGGAGGGAGGAAGACAATGAGGAGGAGGGAGAGGAGGAAGAGAATGAGGAGGAGGAAAAGGAGGCAGAGAATGAGGAGGAGGAAAAGGAGGAAGAGGAGGAAAATGAGGAGGAGGAAGGGGGGGGGGGGGGTAAGAGGAGGAGAAAAAGGAGGATGAGGAAGAGGTGGAGGAGGAAAATGAGGAAGAGGATAAGAAGAAAAGAAGAGGACGGAGGAAAGGAGGAAGAGGAGAAGGAGTGAGAGGAGGAGGAGGAGAGAGAGGAAGAAGAAGAAAAGAAGAGGAAGGAGGAATGGGAGGATGAAGAGGGGGAAGAAAAGGAGGGAGGGAGAGGAGTAAGATGAAGAGGAAGAGGAGGAGGAAGAGGAGGAATAAGAGGAGTCAGATGAAGCGGAACGGGAAGAGAAGAAGGAGAAGGAAGAGGAGGAGCAAAAAGAGGAGGACCAGGAGGATGAAGAGGAGAAATATGACGATGAGAATGACGAAGAGGATGAGGAAGAGGAGGATGAGGATCAGAAAGAGGAATAGGAGAGGAGGAAAAGGAGAAGGCGGAAGAGTAGGAGCAAGAAGAAATGGACGGGGAGAAGGAGGATAAAGAAGGAGGAAGAGGATGAATAGGAGGAGGAGAAAGTAGAAGAGGAGGATCAGGAGAAATAGTGGGAGGAAGGAGAAGAGGAAGGAGGAGGTGGAAGAAGCAGGATCCCTCCGAGTATGCAGCCCTGACTGTCGCAAGGCAGAGTGTCAGACTGACCCTGTGGGCGTTACCGTACTGTATAGACATTGCGGGGTCTACTCGGATGGGTTGCCTCCAGGCTGGCATAGGACGTGAAAGGTGGGTACTGCTTTGTATTGGGATGAAGCCGCAAGTGTGGCGACGGAGGAGAGAGAGGCAAAGAAGCGAGGAGAAGAGAGAGAGCGAAGGAGAGAGAGACAGAGAGAGAGAGAGAGAGAGAGAAGGAGAGAGAGAGAGAGGGAGAGAGAGAGTGAGAGAAAGAGAGACAGACAGACAGGGAGAGAGAGAGGGGGGATAGAGAGAGAGACAGACAGACAGACAGACAGACAGAGAGAGAGAGGGTGGGGCGTGGGGGGGAACACTTATACGTATTGATCATGCAGAAACGAAAGATCCATGACTGATATGCATCGAACATCCTAAAAGCTTACAGTGCGTGGCCCTTTTCACTGCTTAATAAACGATGGAGAGAGAGAGAGAGAGAGAGAGACAGAGACAGAGACAGAGACAGAGAGAGAGAGAGAGAGCTACAGAGAGACAGAGAGAGTGAGTTTGTTTAATGAGGGAAATGGAATGAGCATACATGCTTCTTTACATCCAGCCCTCAGGCAAAGAAAGAAAATACAATGTGTGTGTGTGTGTGTGTGTGTGTGTGTGTGTGTGTGTGTGTGCGTGTGTGTGTGTGTGTGTGTGTGTGTGTGTGTGTGTGTGTGTGTCTGTATGTTCGTTGCATGTGTGTGTGTGTGTGTGTGTGTGTGTGTGTGTGTGTGTGTGTGTGTGTGTGTGTGTGTGTGTGTGTGTGCGTGACAGCGGCTCGTATGACTAGCAGTAGATAGTGTAGTTATTTCGTCCATCATCTTCCTTTCGTCTCAACTTAAAGTTCTCTACAGTCCACACATGTCTCCCACCCCACGTATGCCCCTCCTCCCTCCCTCTCCCACACCCTTCCTCCCTCTAATCACCACCCCTACTATCCACACCCCACACCCCGGCTGTTCCCTCACCACCACCCCTCCTTTGCGGCAGACACTCTGCTCGCCACCCCCCCCCCCCCTCCTTTTTTTCCAGTTTTGTTTTCATTCATCCCAGTTGAGTCTCGGTCACAGCGTTACACCTCCACCCCCCACCCCTCACCGCACACCTTCCCCATTACTACCACCCCCACCCACCTCAGTCCCCCCCCCAGCACATTACTGCTGTAACGTTAACACACCTGAAGTGTTTTCGGCTGCCCAAAACGACGTCCACCGAACCTTTAGCGAGTTGCCAGTCTTTTCCATCAATACAGCAGTTCTTTTTTTTTTTTCTTCTTCCTTTTTTTGTGACTCGATAGCTGTCGGGGATAGATAGATCGATATTCCCACCCCTCCACCCTCCTTCTCTGCAAGGATCGATATTTCTCATCCATTTTCTCGTCAAGTTCATCATTGGCCGCTTTTATCGTGTCTGTCAAGCTTGTGTAGCACACCCCACACCCACCTACCCCATAACCACCACCACCACCACCACTACCCGACACCTCCTCTTTCCATCTTCCTCCTCCAGTTTCGCTGTTAGCGGAAAAGGAAAGAAGGGGGAGAACCCTGTTAGTTTTCCCCGGTCGTTGCAGACGACAGCCCAAAGGAGCAGCAGACATGTTGCCAACTTCAGTGTTGTGTCTATAAGGTGAGCGAACGATGTATTTCTCCTCTGCTCCACCAGTTGAAAAGAAATATTATTCATTTTTATGTTTTTTTGTTTTTGTTTTTTAAAGAAACACAGAGAAACAGTTTTGCCAATGCGGTTCGAAGGTATGGATTTAGCAGCTTGAACCTCATGTCTTGTTTGAGGAGTTCGGGTTTTTTCCCTTTTATTTTTGTTGGCAACAGTCATGTGGTCGGGGCGTTTATATCGTTCTCTTGCCAACAGAATATCGAAAGCAAAAAAAAGTGTAAAAAATACCTACAACATTAAACAGTTATAGGTAAATGAAAGTTTCCCGTCTCTCAACTTTAACATGTAGGCTATACATATACCTTCAAGAACATGTAAACTGACTTGTTACTGGACTCAGAGAGAGAGAGCGAGAGAGAGAGGGAGAGACAGAGAGAATTCTCGTGCTGACATGCGTGCTGACATGAAACACCAAAAGCGTGCTTTTGTCAAATATTATGCTAAAAAAATAGAAAAAAAATAGTGAATAATATGACCGTACAATTGTTAAGTTGAATCACGAAAGAAAGAAGAATAAGATCAAAAAAAGAAGAAAAAAAAAGACGACGATTGAAAGAATGCAAAGCGAAACGATCCTGTAAAATTAACACTGTCGGACTTGTCGACTGTTTGTCTCTTCAGCTAAACTGAAGACATTTTAAATAATCAACACACACACACACACACACACACACACACACACACATGCGCGCACACACACACACACAACGTTTCTCTCATGAATGTTGGGCCCAGTGTATGTTTGCCCAGAACACATTAATTTTTACAGCGTGAACACTGCTTAGTCCTGCTGCTGACGTTTATGTAAGTGGTCTGTCAACGGAGGAACGTTCAGTTCTGACGGCAACAGTGAACGAAGTTGGTGTACCAGTTTGTCTGTTTCATTAACGAGTTTTCCCGTTTGTTTTAATTGTTGGAGCGTACGAATCAGTGCACAGACTAGCTACCTGCAAAAGCATTATCAGTTTAAGCACTTGTCTCCGGATAGAGTTCAGCAACGATGGTATTTTGACAATGCACAGCCTCTGTGGAATCGTACTGTTCTGACGACTGCACTGGTTGTCTTTTTGATTTGTTTCTTCTTCTTCGTTCGTGGGCTGCAACTCCCACGTTCACT
Organism: Babylonia areolata; assembly: GCF_041734735.1. Classification (NCBI taxonomy): domain Eukaryota; kingdom Metazoa; phylum Mollusca; class Gastropoda; order Neogastropoda; family Buccinidae; genus Babylonia; species Babylonia areolata. The sequence continues at coordinate 14,826,182 of NC_134895.1, forward strand.
CGTATACACACGAGTGGGCTTTTACGTGCATGACCGTTTTCACCCCGCCATATAGGCAGCCATACTCCGTTTTCGGGGGTGTGCATGCTAGGTATTTCTTGTTTCTATAACCCACCGAACGCTGACTTGGATTTCAGGATCTTTAACTTGTGTATTTGATCTTCTGCTTGCGTATTCACACAAAGGGGGTTCAGGCACAAGCAGGTCTGCACATATATTGACCTGGGAGATCGGAAAAAAAAAATCTCCACCCTTTTCCCACCAGGTGCCGTTACCGAGATTCGAACCCGGGACCCTCAGATTAAAAGTCCAGCAGAACGCTTTATCCACTCGGCTATTGCTTAACATCGCTCTTTCA
>NC_134895.1:14831539-14836539 GCF_041734735.1 Babylonia areolata
ATGTGTGTGTGCGTGCGTGCGTGCATGCGTGTGTGTGTGTGTGTGTGTGTGTGTGTGAACGTAAATCGGTGCTTGAGTGTTTAGCTGGCTGGTTGTTTCTGTTTCTCTCTGTCTCTCTGTCTTCCCCCCGCCCCCTCTCTGCCTATTTGTCTCTCGCTGTTTCTATGTCTTTCTGTCTGTCTCTGTTTTTGTTACTTTCTGACTGTCTATCTGTCTATCTGTCTCTTTGTCTCTTTATTTACTTATCTCTTTGTCTCGTTTCTCTGTCTGCCTCTGTTTCTCTCTTTCTTTGTGTCTTTGTATGTCTGTTTGTCTACCTGTCTCTCTATATCTGTGTCTATGGCTCGCTCCGTCTGTATTTCTATATCTGTCTCTTTTTCTGTCTCTGTCTATCCTTTCTCTGTCTGTCTTACTCACTCTCTCTCTCTCTCTCTTTCTCTCTGTGTGTGTCTGTCTATCTGTCTCGATCTCTGCTTGTTTCTCTGTCTCACTGCCTGTCTGTCTTTGTCTATGTTGATATCTTTGTATTTTTGTATATCCATTTGTCTATCTGTATGTGTCTGTATATACGTGTGTCTGTTTCTCTCCCTCTTTCTATGTCCCTCGTTCTGTTCCTATATCTGTCTCTGTCTGTCGTCTCTCTCTTTCTGCGTGTCTCTGTCTGTCTGTCTGTCCAACTCTATTTCTCTCTCTATCTCTCCCTCTCTCGCTCTCTTTCTCTTTCTTTCCCTCTTCCCCCACCAGACCGAGTAAGCGTACCTGTATTTAAAAGGTCATTTGCATCCCAAGCTGAGCAACAAGGTAATCAATTCTGCCGCTGATCCAATCGGAGGAGATTGCATGCATGCACTTTTATACAGACTGACGGAAAGACAGACACGCATCAGTGAAAGCAAACGCTCACGCACCCACGCTCGCGCACATATGCAGCCACGTGGATGCATAGACAAGCGCGCCCCTCTCGTGTACACATCCCTCTCCCCCCACATAGACTCTTGCACGCAGGTAAGCGCACGTACGCACCTACGTGCGCTTGGACACACACGCACACACAGGCATCTGCTCACGCATTTGCAAGCGCGGATACTACGCACGTGCGCCTCCCCCCTCCCAGCCCCTCCCCCTCTCCACGCACAAACACACCAACACATCTATAAACACAACCATTCGCCCCCAGACACACACTCACATGAACACAAACATCCACAAACAAGCATTAATGTCACACACACACACACACACACACACACACACACACACACACACACACACACAAAACTCCGAAAAATAATTCTCATCACAGATACACGCGGTGCTTAGTACTCCGCTTCTATTCCACCGAAAAAAAAAATTGTCATCTTACCCGAACTGTTTATAGTACTGAAAGCATTTAATCGACATAATCGAACTGGCTCATGCTCCTTTTTGTAATATTCAAAGCGTGAAATCGAAGCCTGTCATTTCGTTCCCTTGAGCGCCGGGACTGTAAAGGAAGACGGGGATTTGAGATTTCTTCTTCTTCTTCTTCGTTCGTGGGCTGCAACTCCCACGTTCACTCGTATGTACACGAGTGGGCTTATACGTGTATGACCGTTTTTACCCCGCCATGTAGGCGGCCTTACCCCGCTTTCGTGGATATTTGAGATAAAAAAAATGGAAGTGAGATTGCTCCATTTTCCGTCTCCTTGCAGAAAGCAGTGAAAGGAGAGGAGAGGACGGGGGAAAAAGTCAACATAGAGACCCACAAAAATCGTTGCGGTAAGAGCTTCCTTCTATGCTGACAGCATCTTTGAGGACCTGGCGCATCGGAAATAGACACACGCGGTATACTAACTTGTCCATGACATTTAGCGAGACTCGGTAATAATTTTAAGCGTTTATTCCTGGAGCGCTGTACGTACATGTGTGTGTAATGTTACAGGCAGTTTTGGGAACGGTATGTAAGTGTGTCTTCCATCTGCTTGGCTGATGAGGTTCCTTGTCTTTTTACGTCTCTAAGTATTGATTAGTGAAAAGATGGCGAAATGTCCCATGGCCTTTTACGGTCATCGGATCAGTGAATTCATATCTAGTGTTGAACAAAAGGCCTTAAAGACCCTGGGGATGAATTCCAGTACCTCTTTGATTGTCCAACCTTTGAGGAGGCAAGAAAAAGATATTTACCAAAATTTTACCGAAACAAAACCCCAAATGTTTTAAAATTCCGTTCATTATTCACAAGCAAAACAAACGGTTGTTGAACCACCTAATCATATTCATGAAAATCATAATGAACACTTTCTCATTAACTCGACAGGCAATGTGCATCTCTCTGAGTCAACGTGCTTACTTTTTCATATATATTATTTTTAGATACAGAGAATTGGTCCTATCTGCGTTTGGGATAAATGGCCCCACTCACTTCTGGCATGTACAAAAGCTGTATCTCTTGTATATATTGTATTTTTTCTTCTTTTCTTTTCTTCATCAGCATGCCTGTCATATGCATATGTCTTAAACAAACACTTGGTGGGTATCGTAAACTGTCATAAGCACAATGCCGAATGTTGTATATATTTGTATTGGTTACATGAAACAGTTAACTTACCTCCACGGGGTTTCTTGAAGTAAACACGTCTTGTCTTGTCTTGTCTGGTTAGGCCTGGCTCGGCATCGGAAGGAAAGACCCAGTCCTCCTCTTCCGTTCGGCCGTTTTAAACCCCCTCATGTCCCCCCGCCCCCACCCAGCCAGAGTCAGGTAGGTGACACCTGGGTGAAGTTAGGAAAGGAAAGTGCCTTTACCCTGGGTGAAATTAGGAAAGTGCCTTTAAATTAACCTGGGTGAAGTTAGGAAGGGAAAGTGCCTTTAACCTGAGTGAAGTTAGGAAAGTGAAAGTGCCTTTAACCTGAGTGAAGTTAGGAAAGGGAAGTGCTTTAACCTGGGTGAAGTTAGGAAAGGGAAGTGCCTTTAACCTGAGTGAAATTAGGAAGGGAAAGTGCCTTTAACCTGGTGAAGTCAGGAAAGGATAGTGCCTTTAACCTGGTGAAGTCAGGAAAGGTAAGTGCCTTTAACCTGGGTGAAGTTAGGAAAGGAAAGTGCCTTTAACCTGGGTGAAGTTAGGAAAGGAAAGTGCCTTTAACCTGGGTGAAGTTAGGAAAGGAAGTGTATTTAACCTGGGTGAAGTTAGGAAAGGAAAGTGCCTTTAACCTGGGTGAAGTTAGGAAAGGAAAGTGCCTTTAACCTGGGTGAAGTTAGGAAAGGTAAGTGCCTTTAACCTGGGTGAAGTTAGGAAAGGAAAGTGCCTTTAACCTGGGTGAAGTTAGGAAAGGAAAGTGCCTTTAAATTAACCTGGGTGAAGTTAGGAAGGGAAAGTGCCTTTAACCTGGGTGAAGTTAGGAAAGGAAAGTGCCTTTAAATTAACCTGGGTGAAGTTAGGAAGGGAAAGTGCCTTTAACCTGGGTGAAGTTAGGAAAGAAAAGTGCCTTTAACCTGGGTGAAGTTAGGAAGGGAAAATGCCTTTAACCTGGGTGAAGTTAGGAAAGGAAAGTGCCTTTAACCTGGGTGAAGTTAGGAAAGGAAAGTGCCTTTAACCTGGGTGAAGTTAGGAAAGGAAAGTGCCTTTACCAAGGACACAACAGCACGCCAAAACGCGGACTCGAACCCTGACCACTGGTGATCACTGGATCACACACGAAGGCCAACGCCATAACTGATTCTGTCACTTTGTGTCTCTGTATTGACACGAGTGAGCATTAGATTAATAATATGAAATATTTTGCATCACCCGACTTGCTGGGAACGACTGTGCTGTGTTAAAGCGTGTGTAAACTTTTTTTTTTCCCGAGGATGGTCGGATTTCACGTGCATGAAATGATGTGAAATGCTGAACTTTGTCAGTCTGTTTCTTTCTTATGTGAAATTTCAGTTTTGCTGTACAGTGCATTTGCTGTCGACTGGTACAAATTGCCGAATCTTGAGTGCCTCTGCGCGTGGGGTTATGCTGCTGGTCAGGCATCAGCTTAGCAGATGTGATGTAGCGTATATGGATTTCTCCGAACGCAGTGACGCCTCCTTGAGTTACTGAAACTGGACCTGTCAGCATGGGCACATAGTCGTCAGTAATGGTCAGCAGTAGTCAGCTCAGTTAATGGTCAATTCCCGTAAAAAAAAAAATCCGAATACTTCATAACCACCCGTCACAAAGTGCAGTTACTTACAACCATTACAAGCTGAAACAACCCGAACACTGTTAGTTAGACACCAGCAATGGACGGGTATCGGTCAAAAACCTGCAAAGACATCGCAATAATGCACACACGTGCCAGTATGACGCAAGCTGAACGCTTTGTGGGTAAAGCTCAGTGGTTGACAATGGACACACACACACACACACACACACACACACACACACACACACAGATATATATATATATATATATATATATATATATGTATGAATGTGTGTGCACGTATGTGCATTGCTGATACACCCATGGGGATACTTCTTTTTTAAGGCTGTCTCGAGTTGCATCCTGTGGTCTCTTTTGCCTCTGTTCGGGAGCAGTTATGTCCCTTGAATTCTTGATGGAGTGTCCTGTGCGTGCCTGCACCCATCGTGAACACAGCGCAGGCCTCCAAGGGTGGTGCAGGATTGTTCCAAGGGCGGGTGGAGACAGTGCTTCTCTGGGTCCTCCCCAGCACCTACGGGTGTTTATCTTTCTTCTCCTATATTATATATATATATATATATATATATATATATATATATATATATATATATATATCCGGGTAGCAGCGTTACACCGGGTTCGATTCCCGCAAGGAGCAGGATGTGTATCCACTCCTCCTTCCACTAGACTTTGAGAGAGTCATTCGGGTGATACAAGTTCGACTAAACCGAGGTCCTGTGAGCAGCATGTGCCTGGTGTATGTATTGGAAACCACGGCATTAAGAGAGGTTTTGCTGGTAAAATTTCGCGCTGGGAGAGCAACCCGATTTTCACACAACTTATTTTGTTTA
>NC_134895.1:14841539-14849039 GCF_041734735.1 Babylonia areolata
CCATGGCCATGTCCCGACTTTCAGTAGCCGCGCCCCCGTGCCTCCGAGGAAGGTTTTTGAGCCAGAGGCTAGGACAAGGACAGTCTGATATAAAACCTACGACCTGAGGACCTCACTGTCACCGTCCCAGCTTGCTAGGCTATGGCAGATGAACCACGGGTGTAAAGGGTGGGGCCAGTACTGCGCACACTGCACTCCACCTAAAAATTCCATTGCGCAGGCTTGAAGGACACGTCCACGTCCGCGCCACCAACTATTCCAAGCCCTGTAGCGATGGGAAAGGGGCGAAAACGGCAGGTGGAAGATGTCACTGGAAGCCGCAGTTCCAATCCTGCATGCAGGCGGTTCAGGATATTGGTCGCCTGATTGTTGACCCGGAGGTGACAGCATCACTCGGCAGCACCCTGAACGACCAAGCAGCCTTTTCTAGGGACAGCACTGCTTGCTCCACACGGAGAGGGGCCTAGAAAAGGTGGTCCAAACAAATGCTCATCTCCATACCCCCCAGTTGGCTAGCCGCGGTCAACGGGCATCTCCAAACGCGGTCGAACAACAATAGAGAAGAAAAGGCCGGCACCTGCCTCACAATTAGGTGCAAAAGGACTAAAGGTAGCATGCTGGAACATCCGAACCATGCGTGACTCTGCAGACAGCAACCACCCAGAAAGGCGTTCCGCTCTAGTCGCACACGAACTTCAGAGACTGAACATTGACATTGCTGCCGTCAGCGAAGTCCGCTTTGCAGGGAAAGGCAGCCTCCAGGAACACGGCGCTGGGTACACCCTCTACTGGTCAGGCAAGCCAGAGACCGAGAGACGCCTCTATGGCGTAGGCTTTATGGTCAGGAGCACCATTGCCTCCAAGCTTGAAAACCTGCCAACAGGACACTCAGACCGAATTATGTCCATGCGCCTCCCACTACGGAACAAACAGCATGCCACTCTGTTCAGCGTGTACGCTCCAACCCTCCAAGCGGACCCCACAGAAAAGGTCAAGTTTTACACTGATCTGCGCAACCTCGTTCAGAACACCCCTGCTGACGACAAGGTCATCATCCTTGGCGACTTCAATGCCAGAGTTGGCCAAGATTCAGAAGCCTGGAAAGGAGTCCTTGGCAAGCATGGCGTTGGTAATTGCAACGACAATGGGCGCCTTCTTCTCGAGTTCTGTGCAGAGCAGCAGTTTACCATCACCAACACCATTTTCCAGCAGAAGGACAGCCTGAAGACAACGTGGATGCATCCTCGGTCCAAACATTGGCACCTCATTGATTACATCCTGATGCGCCAGAGAGACGTACGAGACGTCCTACACACCCGAGTGATGCCCAGCGCGGAGTGTCATACTGACCACCGCCTCGTCCGCAGCAAGCTCAGGCTCCACTTCAAGCCCAAACCAAAGAAAGGAGGAGCTCCTAGGAAGAAATTCCAGGTCGGCAACTTTCAGTCAGCTGAAGTGAAAGCTGAATTCCAGGCGAAGCTTCAGGACAAACTTGAAGACCCCAGTTGCCCCACAGACCCCTCTCCAGAAGCACTATGGGCACAGCTGAAATCAGCCATCCTGCAGTCCTCTGAAGAAGTCCTAGGGTTCTCGTCGAAAAAGAACAAGGACTGGTTTGACGAAAACAACCAGGAGATCCAAGAATTGCTGGCGAAGAAGAGATCAGCCCACCAGGCTCACCTTGCACAACCGTCTTGTCCGGTGAAGAAAGCAACCTTCCGGCTCATATGCAGCAACCTCCAGCGCAAGCTTCGTGAGATTCAAAATGGGTGGTGGACCAACCTGGCAGAGAGGGCTCAGCTTTGTGCAGACACTGGTGACTACCGGGGCTTATACGAAGCCTTGAAGGCGGTGTACGGTCCCTCATACCAGGTCCAGAGTCCTTTGCGCAGCGCAGACGGCCAGGCGCTCTTCACAGACAAGACGTCGATCCTGAACAGGTGGTCGGAACATTTCCAGGCCCTCTTCAGCGCCAACCGCATGGTTCAAGACTCGGCAATTCTCCGCATCCCACAACAGCCAGTGAAATTACAACTGGACGAGCTACCAACCCTAGAAGAGACTGTCAAGGCCATTGAACAGCTGAAATGTGGCAAGGCAGCAGGGGTTGACGGAATTCCGCCGGAGGCGTGGAAGAATGGAGGCCCAGCACTACACTCCAAACTCCACAACCTCTTTGTCTGCTGCTGGGAGCAAGGCAAACTACCACAGGACCTCCGTGACGCAGTCATCATCACCCTGTATAAAAACAAGGGAGAAAAGTCGGACTGCTCCAACTACAGGGGGATAACTCTGCTCTCCATCGCAGGCAAGATCCTCGCCAGAGTCCTCCTAAATCGGCTGGTGCCTACTATCGCCGAAGAACATCTCCCAGAGAGTCAGTGTGGCTTTAGAGCCAACAGAGGCACCACTGACATGGTCTTCGTTCTCAGACAGCTACAAGAAAAATGTCGGGAACAGAACAAAGGACTGTATGCGACATTCATCGATCTCACGAAAGCTTTCGACACCGTGAGCAGAAAAGGTCTGTGGGAGATCATGAAACGTCTAGGATGCCCCCCAAAATTCCTCAGCATGGTCATCCAACTACATGAGGAACAGCGTGGACAGGTCAGACACAGCAACGACCTTTCGGAGCCCTTCCCAATTGGAAATGGAGTGAAACAAGGTTGTGTCCTCGCGCCGACCCTCTTCACGATCTTCTTCAGCATGATGCTCCAACAGGCCACTGAAGATCTTTGCGACGACGACGGTATCTTCATCAGATACCGCACTGATGGCAGCCTATTCAACCTGAGGCGGCTACAGGCCCACACCAAGACACTGGAGCAACTCATCAGAGAGCTTCTGTTTGCCGACGATGCTGCCCTCGTCGCCCATACAGAAGCGGCCCTGCAGCGTATAACGTCCTGCTTCGCAGAGGCTGCGCAGCTCTTCGGCCTAGAAGTCAGTCTGAAAAAGACGGAAGTTCTCCACCAGCCTGCCCCACAGGAAGAATTCCACGCTCCTCACATCAACATCGGTGAGACAGAGCTGAAGTCGGTCCACCAGTTCAGCTACCTAGGCTGCACCATCTCGTCTGACGCCAAGATCGACAAGGAGATCGACAACAGACTTGCAAAGGCAAACAGCGCATTCGGCAGGCTGTACAAGAGAGTGTGGAACAACAAACACCTGAAGAAAGACACAAAGATCAGCGTGTACAGAGCTGTTGTACTGCCCACCCTGTTGTATGGCTCCGAAACCTGGGTCACCTACCGGCACCACATACGACTGCTTGATCGCTTCCACCAGCGCTGCCTTCGCACCATCCTCAGCATCCACTGGAGTGACTACATCACAAATGTCGAGGTCCTGGAGCAGGCAAAGACTATCAGCATCGAGGCAGTGCTGCTAAAGACCCAGCTACGTTGGGCAGGGCACGTGTCCAGGATGGAGGACCACCGCCTGCCCAAGATCGCGCTGTATGGCGAACTGTCCACTGGCCACCGTGACAGAGGAGCACCCAAGAAGAGATACAAAGACTCCTTGAAGAAAGCTCTCGGTGCCTGTCACATTGACCATCTCCAGTGGTCCGCAGTAGCCGCTGATCGAGAGACCTGGCGACGCACCATCCACCAAGCTGTCTCCTCCTTCGAAAACAACCGCAGGGCCAGCCTTGAGGACAAACGCAGAAGGAGGAAGAACCACGACGCTGCAGCCGCGAACCCAGACCAGACTTTCCCTTGCAACCGCTGCGGCCGACTCTGCTTTTCCCGCATTGGCCTTGTCAGCCATGAGCGTGCCTGCATCAGACGTGGACAACGCCCTTCCTAGATCTTCGTTAGCGAAGCCAGGCCATGATGATGACAGACATTCTTGTCTTGGGTGTCGCATGTGTCGGGGAACGTTTGCGTGTGTTTCAGTGTATAGTGGAAAGCAAAGCTACACGAAAGAGTTGTGGGATAATCCTCTGTGTTTGTGAGTCTTTGAATAGAAGAAGGAGGAGGAGAGGAGGAGGAGGAGGAAAAAGAGGAGGAAGAAGAAGGAGGAGGAGAAGGAGGAGGAGGAGGAGGAGGAAAAAGAAGAAGAAGAAGAAGAAAGAGATACCAGGGCTAACGCGACAGGATTTCATTTTCATGGTGTGATTCAAGAACGTAGGACTTTGTCGTGATAGCCATTGCAGAGAAAGTTCAAGTCTGGTTATGAAACAACGCGTTCTGGACTTGCCTTGTTGTTTGTTGTTTTTAAGTTGAATCAGAGAATTAGCATACGCTACATGGATTACTCAGGAGCTGCACAATGGTGATGTTCTACGTGCTCAGGTTGTAGGAGGAAAACCCCTCCTACCCAACACCTCGACAGAAAAAGAGGGAAATAGCAACAGCGGTTGTGGGATTCGTCAACATCATCATCATCGTCATCATCATCAGCAGCATCAGCAGCAGCAACAGTGGATACGGCAATAATATCTGGAAAAGGAAACTCAGTGTTTGTAACAAAAAAGGGAGAGAAGAGTTTTGAGTTCAATCACTTGTGCCATTTGGAAATTCCAGACCGCATATGGAAATTTTTTTTAACCCTTTCACCGCCAAGCTCGCATTTATGCACAGGCGTGGTAGAGGATCCGTGTCACTGAAAGGTGACCATTCATTAGTCTTTTATCCATGAACGTACTGCTCTCAATGTTCGGTGGTAGGAATATGCCATATTTTCTATACATCGCAGAGGGAATCCCCAACTATTCTTAGCCACTGTCTTTTCTGTGTTTCCACCACAAGGGAATTCTGTACTCTAAATTGACTGGCGGTGAAAGGGTTAAAGCGCCCACATCATCCCACATCAAACCTGGAGAGGCGGGGATCAAATTGTCTGACAACAGACCTGCGTAGGTATTTTCGTTCAGAGTGCCAGTAAATCCCGTTTAATGGGTCTGCTTGTGTCGCAAACTGCGCAATCAATAGGGCGGCTGACTGACAGAAAACCCGGGCCCTGTGGGTGACTTCAAGCAGCGCGCACTTGCCACCGCGATTAATGTCATTACCGTGTTTTGTGTCACCGCACGCAGGAGACGAAGATATGATCGTGTTGAGGCTTTTTTTTCTTTTTTTCTTCTTTTTTTGTTGTTGTTGTAAATTTTGGTTTTACACTGCGTGGGGCATGCTGAGTTACACCTTCACACTGTGTACTGTGGTTGTTTGCCGTGGTGAAGCATTGGTGCGAGTTCTTTTTTGATTAAAACAAACAAACAAACAAACAACACCCGCTTTCTCCCTGGAGAATTCTGACGCTCAACTGGACCTGTAAAAAAACCAACAAAAAAAAACAACAAAAAACAAAACAAACCACCACGATCTCTTAAACAAGTGTGTTCTCTTACTTTTTGTGTGTGTACGGGTGCTGTTTGAGAAAACAAAAACAAACAAACCAAAAAAAGTTGGATGATTTGATGAAGGTTTTTTCTTGTTCCTTTTTTTTTTAATTGTTTTTTTTTCCCCCAGTTGATGTGAATTTGTGTTTCGGTGTGTGACTGTTTTGTTGGTACACAGAGAAGCCACTCGTCGCTAGTGATCTAAGTCGTGAAAATCAGCATTTTTCGCGGAAACTGAAGCAGGAGAAGCAGCGTTGATAGCATCGGTAAGAGTTTCAGTGAAGGTGTGTGTGTGTGGGGGGGGAGTGGGGGTGAGGGGTGAGTGTATGTGTGTGTATATATATGTTATGTGTGTGTGTGTGTGTGTGTGTGTGTGTGTGTGAGTGTTTATATATATATATATATATATACATATGTGTGTGTGTGTGTGCGTGCGTGCGTGTGTGTGTGTGTATGTGTGTGTGTGTGTGTGTGTGTGAAATGATGCTGTACCCTGCATTGCGATAACTCTGATTATTCATTCTCCACCAGCAACAGAATCAACGAAGAACAGCAGCGACAACAACATCAACAACAATAATAACAACGACATCGCCACCAACACCAGCAACTACAGCAACAACAAGAACACCACCCAAACAAGCAAACAAGCAACCCAACCAACAAGCCCACAGCAAGGGTAACAGATATTCAAATATCCACAAACCAAAAACGAACACATCGTAGTAACAGCAACTTCAGAAACTATTGCAACTCGGACAACAAACATAAACAACCCCGCCACCAACACCAACACCAACAACACCTCCACCACCACCACCACCACCAACAGCAACAACAAAACAACAAGTGTAACAAATATCCTCAAAAAGCAAGCGACAACGCCAGTCGTCCATAACCACCTCGAAATATCAGCAGAGAACAGCCATACACTTTTCTCCAGCTACCGTAACCACCATACCCCCCTCCCGCCTCCCACTCCCCCCCCCGGTCCCCCGCCCCCCATTCCCCCCCTCCCCCGCCCCCCACTTCCCAATCCCAATAACCAAACCAGACCGCCCTCTCTCCCTCCCAGCAGCATCAACATTGTCCGCAACGGGACACCAGTCGCGGCAGCGGGAGTCTTGACATCCATCATCGCCGCTGGTCATATTCGTCAACGTCATCATCATCATCATCATCATCATCATCAACCTCATCGTCATCAACAGCAGGAATAGCAGTAACCAAACCTCAGTCTTCTCCAACTTTCGTCGTCGTCAACGTCAGCATCATCATCGTCGTCGTCGTCGTCGTCGTCGTCGTAATCTGCATCAGCAACACCAGCCTAACTGCCGTCTCCCCCGTCTTTCGTTGTCGCCAACGTCACGATCATCATCATCATCATCATCATCAGCAGCAGCAACAGCAGTAGCCCAACTTCCATCTTCTTCTGTAGCGTATGTGGATTTATCCGAACACAGTGACGCCTCTTTGAGTTTCAGAACTGAACTGACCTGACCTGAGCCATCTTCTCCTTTCATCGTCGTCAACATCTTCAATATCATCATCAGCAGCAGCAGCAACATTAGCATTACCAGTACCAGTAGCAGCAGCAACAGTAGCAGTACCAATAGTAACAGCAACGACAGTCAACAGCCAACAGAGGCAGTGGCAATTCCAATAGTAGCTCAAACAGTAGCAGTAGCAGCAACAACAGCCAACAACAACAGCAACAGCAGCAGCTCCAATAGTAGCTCAAACAGTAACAGCAACGACAGTCAACAGCCAACAGCAGCAGCAGCAACAGCAGCAGAGCCAGTAGCAGCAACAACTACCAACAGCACCAGCACCAGCGACACAGTTCCAGATCTCCTCTACACACACACCTGTCCACAAAGCCTCCCCTCATCCCCTCCACAAGAGACGGGACCAGGACCACATCGCACCGAACCACCAGCCACCGCCCTGGGACAGAAACCTTGCAAGCCTCCGAGGAGCGACATGTCGGCCCCTCCCCCTTCCCCTCTCTCTCCCTCCCGCCCCCCGTCCACCCCAACCCCCACCACCCCCACCATCCCCTCCTCCGCCATCCCCTCCTCGGAGCAGCAGCGAGATCGGGGAGGGGCCGGGGCGACGGAGGTCCCGTGGCCAAGACGGCGTTCGCGGCG
>NC_134895.1:14854039-14856539 GCF_041734735.1 Babylonia areolata
TGTGTGTGTGTGTGTGATTCTCTCTCTGTCCCCCTCACTCTCCGCATGCCTGTCTGTCTACCGTCTACAGCCTGTCCGTCTTTCCTCTCATATCTCCCCGCGCCCCTCTCTCTCTACCTCCAGCACTGTATCTTTCTCACTCTCTCGCTCCCTCTCCCTCTCTTTCTCTGTCTCATTCTCTCTGTCTCGTACTGCCTCTCTCTCTCTCTCTGTGTCTCTCCACCTCTGTCTGTCTCTCCCTTTTACTCTCTCTTTGTCTCCGTTTCTGAATGTTTGTCTCGGTCTCTACCCGCCTGTCTGTCTGTTTGGCTTGGTCTCTCTGTGTGTGTGTGGAAGGGGGGTTGGGTGTGTGTGTGTGTGTGTGTGTGTGTGTGCGCGCGCGCAGGCGTGTGTGTGTGTGTGTGTGTGTGTGTGTGTGTGTGTGTGTGTGTCTCTCTCTCTCTCTCTGTCTGTCTCTTCTACCTTCTCTGTCTATATCTGTGTCTCTCTATGTTTCCCTCTTTCTGTCTCCCCCCTGTCTCTCATGTCTCTGACAGTGCCTGTCAGGGGCTGGGTCATCAACAATTATTGCGCCAACACAAGAAAATGAATGTCAGAATCATTTTGAATGGTCGCTACACTGAGAGAGAGAGAGAGAGAGAGAGAGAGAGAGAGATTGTGTGTGTGTGTGTGTGTGTGTGTGTGTGTGTGTGTGTGTGTGTGCACTTTGTGAATTTATCGATTTTGGTGTGTGTGTGTGTGTGTGTGTGTGTGCACGTACGTACGTGTGTGTGTGTTTGTGTGTGCGTGCGTGTGTGTGTGTGTGTGTGTGTGTGTGTGTGTGTGTGTGTGTGTGTGTGTGTGTGTGTGTGTGTGCGCGCTTTATGAATGTATTGATTTTGTCTTTAGAGCTGGAACAGACACAAACATTCCTGTAACCAGTTCTCTGGTATTGATATTGATTGGGGATTGATACGCCCTTTTCTTTCCGTTTATAAAAAAAAAGAAGAGAGAGAGAAAGAGAGAGAGAGAGAGAGAGAGAGAGAGAGAGAGAGAGAGAGAGAAAACCCAAACCACTACCACCACCACCACCACCACCACCACCAACATCCCAACAAAACGAAACACGATAACAAACAACCAAACAAAAATGTTTGTGTTTCCTGTCATTGCCTCACAAACCTTCCCCTCACCCCCCCCCCCGCCCCCCTCACACTCACACACACACACTCCACCATCCCCCCATCTCTCTCCACCCTCTTCTTCCTCCTCCGCCCCCCCCCTCCCCCAATCCCCGTCCTCCTCCTGTCCCTCCCTCTGTCCTCTGCAGCACGCTGCACGCCCCCTCCTCCCTTCCTCCACCTCCCTCCACCGACTCTTCGTCCAGCTCGTGTTATCTTTTTTTCTTTTTTTTTTCTTTTTCTTTTTGCCTGAGAAGTCTCCCGGTAGCCCGCAGGGCTTGTTCCAAGCTGGTGGCCCGCGTGTTGATAGCAATGGCTGATTGACAGTGTCCAGTTGAGTGGTGATCTAGTTGTGTGTTGGTCTGGTTGTCAGGGCCTTGTGGGTGTCTAGTTGTATGGGTGGTCTAGTTTGTGTGGTGGTCAAGTTGTGTGGTGGTCAAGTTTTCAGAGCCATGTGGGTGTCTAGTTGTGTGGTGGTCTAGTTAGTGTGGCGGTCTAGTTGTGTGGTGGTCTAGTTTGTGTGGCGGTCAAGTTATGTGGTGGTCAAGTTTTCAGAGCCATGTGTGTGTCTAGTTGTGTGGTGGTCTAGTTATGTGGTGGTCTAAGTGTGGTAGTCAGTGTGGGTGTCTAGTTGTGTGGGTAGTCTATTTGTGTTGTGGTCAAGTTGTGTGGGTGGTCTAGTTGTGTGGTGGTCAAGTTGTGTGGTGGTCAAGTTGTGTGGTGGTCTAGTTGTGTGGTGGTCAAGTTGTGTGGGTGGTCTAGTTGTGTGATGGTCAAGTTGTGTGGTGGTCTAGTTGTGTGGGTGGTCTAGTTGTGTGGTGGTCAAGTTGTGTGGGTGGTCTAGTTGTGTGGTGGTCTAGTTGTGTGGTGGTCAAGTTGTGTGGATGGTCTAGTTGTGTGGTGGTCCAGTTGAGTGATGGTCCAGTTGTGTGGGTGGTCTAGTTGTGTGGTGGTCTAGTTGTGTGGTGGTCAAGTTGTCAGGGCCATGTTGTGGCCTAGTTGTCCGAGTTGTGTGGGTGGTCTGGTTCTTTGGTGGTCCAGTTGTGTGGTGGTCTAGTTGTGTGATGGTCTAGTTGTCTGGTGGTCCAGTTGTGTGATGGTCTAGTTGTGTGATGGTCTAGTTGTCTGTTGGTCCATTTGTGTAGTGGTTTAGTGGTATGGTGGTCAAGTTGTGTGGTGGTCTGGTCTCGTTGTGTGGTGGTCCAGTTGTCAGGACCATGTAGTGATCTAGTTGTTCGAGCTGTGCGGTATAGTTAACTGAGCTGTGTGGTATGCTAGTTGTGTGGTGGTCTAGTTGTCAAGGCCATGTTGTGGTCTGCCTGTGGGGGTGTCTCGTTGTG
>NC_134895.1:14861539-14869039 GCF_041734735.1 Babylonia areolata
ACTATGGCTGCCTACTTGGCGGGGTAAAAACGGTCATACACGTAAAAGCCCACTCGCGTACATACGAGCGAACGTGGGAGTTGCAGCCCATGAACACAGAAGAAGAAGACGTATGTATGTATGTATGTATGTATCTACACATTCCAGTTAAAATGATTTTCATTCTGGAAAGGGCAAAAAGTAAGAAGTAAGAGGTGAATGATTCTATTGTAATTTTTCTTTACACACACACACACACACACGCACGCACGCACGCGCGCGCACACACACACACACACACGCACGCGCGCGCGCGCGCGCGCGCGCCCGCGCACGCACGCACGCACGCACGCACGCACGCACGCACGCACGCACGCACACACATACAAACGTAGGCGCCCACCCACCCATGCCCATCATTCAAAAACAGCCTCCCACGCCCCCCCCCCCCCCCCCCGGCCCCCCCCATCCCTCTCCCTCTCCATATACAATCGATAACTGTACGAACCCAACACTTCCCAGATTTTGTTGTCATTGCTCTCTTTCACTCTCCCTCTCTGTCCCCCCCCCCTCTGTCCCCCTCTCTCTTCCCCCCTCTCTCTCTCCCCCCTCTCTCTTCCCCCCGTCTCTCTCCCCCCTCTCTCCTCTCTCCCCCATCTCTCTCCCACACCCCTCTCTCCCACCCCCCCTCTCTCTCCTCTCTCTCTCCCCTCCCCCCTCTCTCTCACTCTCCTCTCGTTTCCTTTGTCCTCAGCTGCCATTCCCCTCCACACCTCCACCGCAACCACCTCCACCACCACCACCACCACCACCACCAACGACAACGACGGCAACAACCGAAACATTGCAAGAAACGGTAGCCAGACATCGGCGACTAAAGTCCACCGAGGAGGGGAAGAAGGAGGAGGAGGAGGAGGAAGAGGAGGAGGAGGAGACGACAGTGAAAACGGACACCCATCCCCTGACGCCGCAGGACGATCTTACACACCCACCATCCCACCCCCACCTCCCCACAAGAACAGAACGAAGAGGAGGAGGAGGAGGGGGAGGCAGAAAAGATAAGACAACAGAAGAGGAAAAGAAGAAGAAGGAGAAGAAGGAAGAGGAGGAGGAAGAAGAAGAGGAAGCAACAGAAGGAGAAGGAAGGAAGGAGGATGGCCCCCACTCTCCCGCCGTGTCCCCGAAACCACCACCCTCGTCCAACCCTTTCCACCAGTGCTGGCGGAGTCGGAGCTTGGGCGCGCGACCCACGACTTTTTTCCAGTCAGCGTGGAAGGAGGAGGAGCAGGAGGAGAAGGAGGAGAAGAAGGAGAAAGGAAGAGGAGAAGAAGGCAAAGACGACGACGAAGGAGGAGGAGGAGGAGGAAGAGGAGGTGGTGGTGAAGAAGAAGAAAAAGGAGGAGGGGAAGGAAGAGAGGGAAGGAGAGGAGTATCTAGCAGCTCGAGGGAATCAGACTCTTCCTCAACAGCAGTCTCAGACTCAGTCTCAGTCTCAGCAGACTCCTCATCGTCGAGGCAAGTTTCGCGGGGTGCGCCGTCACTACAGCTACAGCGACGCGACCGTGATGGCCGCCGGGCAGGCACGGCCCAGTCAGCTGAGCGTCCCGGGTGGAGGGCTACCCCACCACGCCCACCCCCACCCCCAACACCACCACCATCACCACTTCCACTACCCCTCGTCCCAGCAGCAGCAGCAGCAGCAGCAGCAGCAGCCAACCGGGGTGGTCGTTCATCCCCAGCACCCCGATCACCAGCACCCGGGTGCAGTGACGGGTGGGCTCATCCGGAGGAGTCGGAGGTGAGAGATTGTTGTGATTTCGTGGTGTGTGTGTGTGTGTGTGTGTGTAGATTGGTGTGTGTGTGTGTGTGTGTGTGTGTGTGTGTGTGTGTGTGTGTGTGCGCGCGCGCGTGTATGTGTGTGTGTGTGTGTGTATTTGTGTGCTGTTTTTTGTGTTCTTTGTGTGTGTGTGTGTGTGTGTGTGTGTGTGTGTGTGTGTGTGTGTGTGTGTGTGTGTGACTTTGTGTCTTCGTTTATGTGCGTTTTTGCGTGCCCGCGCGAGATTGTGTGTCTCAGTCTCCTAGTCTCTGTCTCTGTCTCTCTCTCTGACATTTCTTTCTCTGTTACTCGTTTCGCCTCTCTCTCCCCCCTTCCCCCCCCCCCTCTCTCGCTCTTTTTTCTCCTTCTGCCTCTTTTCCACCCTTTCTCCCCCCACCCCTGTCTCCCTCTTTTCCCCTGTCTCCCTCTTTCCCCCTCTCTCTCCCTCTTTTTCACTCTCTCCTTCTTTTTTCCTCTCTCCCTCTTTTTTCTCTTTCTCCCTCTTTCCCAACTTTCTCCCTCTTTTTTCCCTTTCTTCCTCTTTCCCCCCTCTATCCCTCTTTTTACCCTCTCTCCCTCCTTTCCCCCTCTCCCCTGTTTTTTTTCCCTCTCTCCCTCCTTTCCCCCTCTCTCCCTGTTTTTCCCTCTCTCCCTCCTTTCCCCCCTTTCTCCCTCTTTACACCCTTTCTCCCTCTTTCTCCCCTTTCTCCCTCTTTCTCCCCTTTCTCCCTCTTTCCCCCCTTTCTCCCTCTTCCCCCCTTTCTCTTTTCCCTTTCTCCCTCTTTCTCCCCTTTCTCCCTCTTCCCCCCTTTCTCTTTTCCCTTTCTCCCTCTTTCTCCCCTTTCTCCCTCTTTCCCCCTTTCTCCCTATTTTTTTTTTTTACCTTTCTCCCTCTTCCCCCCTTTCTCCCTCTTTCCCCCTTTCTCCCTCTTCGCGCCCTTTCTATCTCTTTCTCCCTTTCTCCCTCTTCCCCCCTTTCTCCCTCTTTCTCCCTTTCTCCCTCTTCCCCCCTTTCTCCCCCCCCTTTCTCCCTCTTCCCGCCCTTTCTCCCTCTTTCTCCCTTTCTCCCTCTTCCCCCCTTTCTCCCCCCCCTTTCTCTCTCTTCCCCCCTTTCTCCCTCTTTCCCCCTTTCTCCCTCTTCCCCCCTTTCTCCCTCTTCCCCCCTTTCTCCCTCTTCCCCCCTTTCTCCCTCTTTCTCCCTTTCTCCCTCTTCCCCCCTTTCTCCCCCCCCTTTCTCCCTCTTCCCCCCTTTCTCCCTCTTTCCCCCTTTCTCCCTCTTCCCCCCTTTCTCCCCCCCTTTCTCCATCTTCCCACCTTTCTCCCTCTTTCTCCCTTTCTCCCTCTTCCCCCCTTTCTCCCCCCCCTTTCTCCCTCTTCCCCCCTTTCTCCCTCTTTCCCCCTTTCTCCCTCTTCCCGCCCTTTCTCCCTCTTTCCCCCTTTCTCCCTCTTCCCCCTTTCTCCCTCTCTCCCTCTTCCCCCCTTTCTCCCCCCCCTTTCTCCCTCTTCCCCCCTTTCTCCCTCTTTCTCCCTCTTCCCCCCTTTCTCCCCCCCCTTTCTCCCTCTTCCCCCCTTTCTCCCTCTTTCCCCCTTTCTCCCTCTTCCCCCCTTTCTCCCCCCCCTTTCTCCCTCTTCCCCCCTTTCTCCCTCTTTCCCCCTTTCTCCCTCTTCCCCCCTTTCTCCCTCTTCCCCCCTTTCTCCCTCTCCCCCTCTTTCCCCCCTTTCTCCCTCTCCCCCCCTTTCTCCCTCTTTCCCCCTTTCCCCCTCTTTCCCCCCTTTCTCCCTCCCCCCCCCTTTCTCCCTCTTTCCCCCCTTTCTCCCTCTCCCCCCCTTTCTCCCTCTTTTCCCCATTCCTCCCTCTTTTCCCCCTTTCTCCCTCTTCCCCCCTTTCTCCCTCTTCCCCCCTTTCTCCCTCTTTTCCCCTTTTCTCCCTCTTTTCCCCCTTCCTCCCTCCCCCCCCTTCCTCCCTCTCCCCCCCTTTTCTCCCTCTTTTCCCCATTCCTCCCTCCCCCCCCTTCCTCCCTCTCCCCCCCTTTCTCCTCTTCCCCCCTTTCTCCCTCTTCCCCCCTTTCTCCCTCTTTTCCCCCTTCCTCCCTCTTCCCCCCTTTCTCCCTTTCACCCACTTTCTCCCTCTTTTCCCCCTTTCTCCCTCTTTTCCCCCTTCCTCCCTCTCCCCCCCTTTCTCCTTCTCCCCCCCTTTCTCCCTCTCCCCCCCCTTTTCTCCCTCTCCCCCACTTTTCTCCCTCTTTCCCCCCTTTCTTCCTCTTTCCCCCTTCCTCCCTCTTCCCCCCTTTTCTCCCTCTTCCCCCCTTTTCTTCCTCTTTCCCCCCTTTCTTCCTCTTTCCCCCTTCCTCCCTCTTCCCCCCTTTTCTCCCTCTTCCCCCCTTTTCTTCCTCTTTCCCCCCTTTCTTCCTCTTTCCCCCTTCCTCCCTCTTCCCCCCTTTTCTCCCTCTTCCCCCCTTTTCTTCCTCTTTCCCCCGTTTCTCCCTCTTCCCCCCTTTTCTTCCTCTTCCCCCCTTTTCTCCCTCTTCCCCCCGTTTCTCCCTCTCCCCCCTTTCTCCCTCTTTCCCCCGTTTCTCCCTCTCCCCCCTTTCTCCCTCTCCCTCCCTTTTCTCCCTCTTCCCCCTTTTATCCCTTTTCCCCCCTTCTCCCTCTCCCCCCCTTTCTCCCTCTTTCCCCTCCTTTCTTCCTCTTTCCCCCTTTTCTCCCTCTTTTCCCCCTCTCTCCCTCTTTCCCCCTCTCTCCCTCTTTTCCCCCTCCCTCTTTTCTCTCCCTCTCTCCCTCTTTTTCCCCCTCCCTCTTTCCCGCTCTGTCCCTCTTTCCCCCTCTCTCCCTCTTTTCCCCTCTCTCCCTCTTTTCCCCTCTCTCTCCCTCTTTCTCTCCCTTTCTCCCTCTTTCCCCCTCTCTCCCTCTTTCCCCCTCTCTCCCTCTTTTCCCCTCTCTCTCCCTCTTTTCCCCCCTTTCTCCCTCTTTCCCCCAACTCTCCCTCTTTTCCCCCCTTTCTCCCCTTTCCCCCTCTCTCCCTCTTTTCCCCCTCTCTCCCTCTTTCCCCCTCTCTCCCTCTTTTCCCCTCTCTCCCTCTTTTCCCCTCTCTCACTCTTTTCCCCCCTCTCTCCCTCTTTTCCCCCCTTTCTCCCTCTTTTCTCCCCTTTCTTCCTCTTTCCCCCCTTTCTCCCTCTCCCTCCCCTTTCTCCCTCTTTTCCCCCTCTCTCCCTCTTTTCCCCCTCTCTCCCTCTTTCCCCCCCTCTCTCCCTCTTTTCCCCCCTTTCTCCCTCTTTCTCCCCTTTCTCCCTCTTTTCCCCTCTCTCCCTCTTTCCCCCTCTCTCCCTCTTTTCCCCCCTCTCTCCCTCTTTTCTCCCCTTTCTCCCTCTTTCCCCCCTCCTTTCTTCCTCTTTTTCCCCCCTCTCCCTCTTTTCTCTCCCTCTCTCCCTCTTTTTCCCCCTCTCTCCCTCTTTTCCCCTCTCTCCCTCTTTACCTCCTCTCTCCCTCTTTTCTCTCCCTCTCTCCCTCTTTTCCCCTCTCTCCCTCTTTATCCCCTCTCTCCCTCTTTTCTCTCCCTCTCTCCCTCTTTCCCCCCTCTCTCCCTCTTTTCCCCCCTCTCTCCCTCTTTTCCCCCCTCTCTCCCTCTTTTCCCCTCTCTCCCTCTTTTCCCCTCTCTCCCTCTTTTCTCTCCCTCTCTCCCCCCTCTCTCCCTCTTTCCCCTCTCTCCCTCTTTTCCCCCCTCTCTCCCTCTTCCCCCGTCTCTCCCTCTTTTCCCCTCTCTCTCCCTCTTTCCCCCCCTCTCTCCCTCTTTCCCCCCTTTCTCCCTCTTTTCCCCCCTCTCTCCCTCTTTTCCCCTCTCTCTCCCTCTTTTCTCCCCTTTCTCCCTCTTTCCACCCCTCTCCCTCTTTCCCCCCTCTCTCCCTCTTTCCCCCTCTCTCCCTCTTTTCCCCTCTCTCTCCCTCTTTTCCCCCCTTTCTCCCTCTTTCCCCCAACTCTCCCTCTTTTCCCCCCTTTCTCCCCTTTCCCCCTCTCTCCCTCTTTTCCCCCTCTCTCCCTCTTTCCCCCTCTCTCCCTCTTTTCCCCTCTCTCCCTCTTTTCCCCTCTCTCACTCTTTTCCCCCCTCTCTCCCTCTTTCCCCCCCTTTCTCCCTCTTTTCTCCCCTTTCTTCCTCTTTCCCCCCTTTCTCCCTCTCCCTCCCCTTTCTCCCTCTTTTCCCCCTCTCTCCCTCTTTTCCCCCTCTCTCCCTCTTTCCCCCCCTCTCTCCCTCTTTTCCCCCCTTTCTCCCTCTTTCTCCCCTTTCTCCCTCTTTTCCCCTCTCTCCCTCTTTCCCCCCTCTCTCCCTCTTTTCCCCCCTCTCTCCCTCTTTTCTCCCCTTTCTCCCTCTTTCCCCCCTCCTTTCTTCCTCTTTTTCCCCCCTCTCCCTCTTTTCTCTCCCTCTTTTTCCCCCTCTCTCCCTCTTTTCCCCTCTCTCCCTCTTTACCTCCTCTCTCCCTCTTTTCTCTCCCTCTCTCCCTCTTTTCCCCTCTCTCCCTCTTTACCCCCTCTCTCCCTCTTTTCTCTCCCTCTCTCCCTCTTTCCCCCCTCTCTCCCTCTTTCCCCTCTCTCCCTCTTTTCCCCCCTCTCTCCCTCTTTTCCCCCCTCTCTCCCTCTTTTCCCCTCTCTCCCTCTTTTCCCCTCTCTCCCTCTTTTCTCTCCCTCTCTCCCCCCTCTCTCCCTCTTTCCCCTCTCTCCCTCTTTTCCCCCCTCTCTCCCTCTTCCCCCCTCTCTCCCTCTTTTCCCCTCTCTCTCCCTCTTTCCCCCCCTCTCTCCCTCTTTCCCCCCTTTCTCCCTCTTTTCCCCCCTCTCTCCCTCTTTTCCCCTCTCTCTCCCTCTTTTCTCCCCTTTCTCCCTCTTTCCACCCCTCTCCCTCTTTCCCCCCCTCTCTCCCTCTTTCCCCCTCTCTCCCTCTTTCCCCCCCTCTCTCCCTCTCCCCCCCTCTCCCTCTTTTCCCCCCTCTCCCTCTTTTCCCCCTCTCTCCCTCTTTTCCCCTCTCTCCCTCTTTTCCCCCCTCTCCCTTTCTCTCCCTCTCTCCCTCTTTCCCCCCTTCTCCCTCTTTCCCCCCTTTCTCCCTCTTTCCCCCTCTCTCCCTCTTCTTTCCCCCTCTCTCCCTCTTCTTTCCCCCTCTCTCCCTCTTCTTTCCCCCCCTCTCTCCCTCTTTTCCCCGCTCTCCCTCTTTTTCCCCCTCTCCCTCTTTTCTCTCCCTCTTTTTCCCCCTCTCCCTCTTTTCCCCTTCTCCCTCTTTTTCCCCCTCTCCCTCTTTTCTCTCCCTCTTCTTTCCCCTCTCTCATTCATGTCTGTTGTGTGTCACTCTTCATTCTTTCACATTGTCTTTTCACGTTCCTTGCTGTCTGTGGCCGTCTTTCCCTGTCAGTCTGTCTGTCTGTTTGCTTATCTGTCTGTCCGTCTGTCGGTCTGTCTGACTGTCGCTCGGTCGGTCGGTCTCATTCTGTCTTCTCTTCGCTTGTTGGCCTGTCTTTTCTGTCCGCCTCATCCTCTCCTTCTTGATATTATTCTTTGTAGCTCTCTGCTTCTCTGTGTCTCTCTCTCCCTGTCTGCGTCAGTCTCTCTGTGGCTCTGTCTGTCTGTCTGTCTGTCTGAGCCTCTGTGTATCTGTCTGCCCACCCACCCACCCTCTCTATATCCCTGTCTGTTTCTGCCTCCATCACTATGTCTGCTTCACTCTCTCT